>NW_007578076.1:333473-468577 GCF_000690725.1 Stegastes partitus
AAAGCCCCTACCACTTAAACACAGTGTCAGTAATGTTAATCCATTATAGTTTGTTTCAAATTCAGTGCATACTTTCTCATAGTCTTGCTGTCCATTCTGTGTGCAAAAAAACAACCCACTGTTCATCCACAGCCCGGATCTTTAGGCTGTCTTTTGGTGTACAGCGAGCCCTTTCTTCATTGCATTGGACAAGCATTAGATTGAATTCTGCTGCTGAGTAGGAGACTGTAGAGGACCCACTTAGAACAAGGACAGCAGTTGTTTGTGCCCTCTGTTCCTGTACAAGCGCACTGAGGATTTTCCACATTCAAGCTACTCTTCAAGTCATTAATTTCATATATACTGTGGTCAAGTCCTGATGTGATTCACAAAAAAAAAAAAAAAACCTCTCTGCAGAATTGTTTCTTGTACTTCTACTTCGTACACTGTTCCAGGGTCGCTCTTGTGAGTATTTCCTAACATGTACTTCACATAGATTGTCTGATAACATGAGTTTTTAGGCCAAACTACATTATATTACGGAAACTGAACCAATTTCTAAAACCAGTTTTATTCACAACAAACTTACAAGCGGAGTGCTCTTACCCAAGACCTGCTCTGATAACTTGTGTATTGGAAAAGCAAATAAAAAACAGCTGCTGATTCTATGATTCTTTGTCATTTTTAATATTTTATGTTTTTGAACAATACTCAAGACAAGTACCCTATATCACCTATATTCTGTATCTATACCTAATTATGTGGTTAAAAAAGGGGGTTAACAAAGCACAACAGGAAGGTCCTTGGTGTTATATATTATATATGTTTCTTGAAATGGTTTTTAGTTTGCCTTTGGGTGTTGTCAGAAGTTAATTGGTTGTTACTTGCCTTCTTGTTGGTATGCAACAAACAGTCATAACTACTAATTCATAATGTCAAGATGCACAGAATTTCTTGACCAAGCTTTATTTTATTGTCATTTTTTTCTATTTTAATGTTATATTACTGTTAAATGCACAACATGGGTCAAAAACATACTGCATGTATTCTTGGTGGACTTTGAGCTTCAGGAGAAAGCAAGTGGACTTCTGTTGTTGTTGTTTTTTGGGGGTTTTTTTGGTCCTTGGACCAACCTCTCATCCAAAAGGGAACGCCTATGTGTTTATTCTTACCCTCAAATCAAGAGGCGAATGGCCTGCTGACAACACAACTCCTGAAGCTGGGAATGTTTGTGAAACCCCCTGGTGATGGATGACTTGAGGTGCTAATGGCGGCGAAACCGCCTGGGGAGCGACGTCAAGACCGCATCATAAATACCTGATTCGTGGTGTTGCACAGACTCTCTGTTTAAAGATGGCTGTTTAACACTGAAGGCTTGTTTGAGTGTTTTTCTACCTTAATGGCACTCAAAACGCTATACAGTGTTTCTCATTCAGCGGTAGCCATGGAGCTCCCACGCAAGGTTCTCTCTTGCCATTGTCACTTTAGTGTCTTGTGTAAGGAGGTTTTGCCATGTGGGGGTGCCGGAACCTTGGAATTACGGTGTCGACAAAACTATCTTCACAGCTTTGCACTAGAAGAGTTAATTGATAAGATTTTTTGGCGTTCATTTGAGCTGACAGAAAGTCCCATATTATCTAAGGGTGGACTTTGAAGGGCAAGGTTGAGGAGTTTCAGTGCAGGCTGATGTCCTCAGACCTGGAGAGCGAAGTCTCACCTGCTCAGACTGTCATGGGAGCAAATACAGTCTTTGAAGTGTTTGAAGAGCGTCTGGTATTGATCACTGTGTGCTGAGATTGCTTCTGTATGGTTTCAACAACAGGCTTTGTCTTTGTCGCATCAACACGGGGACTATACAGTTTGTCAAAAAATCCAATAAAGGCACTTTTTTTTTCTTAAGTATTCACCGAAGAGGCCTCACGTGTCGACATGCGTCAACACCAGAGGGCTGGCAGCTCCTGAAGAATCCCATCGTCATGCCTCGGCGGCCCCTTTACTGCCTTTATGTATCTGTTTGCTACCCCGAGGCGACAGGAATCGTCTGCGCTTAAACACAGAAGAAGAGAGGAGTCCTCGCCGTCTCAGATCCCTCCTCCCCGCCATCCCCTCGTCTCCGTCTCTCCGCATGCGGTTACTGCCACTGTTTGTCTAAATCATCAGAGGCGAGCTTGTCCTCTGTGAAGTATTAAACGCCACACTTCTTGCCCTCATCTTGTGGTGCTGCTGTTAAGTCTTACGGTTCTGACAGTCTCTTCATTCTGCAAGAGCGCACTCGGCCACACACTCCACCCATCCATGCACATGCAATCCACTGCTGGATTTACACTGGGCTTTAGTTCCCATAGTGGCAGGTGACTGTAAAATGCATGTTTCCTTATTTTTTTGTTAACTTGTAACTTCTAATTATTCCTAATGATGTTGTCGTGAAGATGGGGGTTAATTCAAGCTTTAGCCCATTTGACAAACTGAATAAATGGAGGCTGGTGTTTAACAGTCAAGGACTCCCAAGGACTTGAGATTTAAAGTTGTGTATAAAAGCCTCTAATGCTGGTTTTGACCACTCATTGTTTTCAACATTGGTGCTAACCAAACAAGTATACATTTCTCAACTAATTGGCCCCAAATGGCCCTGTACAATATCAATAAAATGTCAAATGATTCAAACCTACACGTTATCACCTTACAGTAACGCGATTGCTTCTAATCTAAAAGTAGAACATGTGTCTTTTGGTAAAACTAGATTTATTATATTAAATAACAGGCCCCACAGTCGGAAATCAATCTAACAGAGGTCGCACATCTTCCCTTACTGAGATTCCTGACTGAGTTCTACTTTTCTGTCTAAAATACCCTTTCAGGTGTTTGATTGGATTGAAGTCAGCTGACAGTCTTGGCAAAATCATCTTTTTTTTCTTCTTTAGTAACTCCTTTGTGATTTTGCCAGTCTGCTTTGGATCGCTATTCTGCTGCAGTTTTCTTCTGCCGCCAAGCTTCTGCAGACTGGGAGTCATCTTGTCAGCCAGTATTTTGGTGCATCCACAGACGTTCACGGTGCATCGATAAATTTCTTCTCCTCAACACCTTTTACACTCATGCAGCTACGTATCATCACCTCTGCAGGACGATGCGTTCACTGTGGTAGCCATGTTCATACCAAACATGCTGGACTCTGTATGTATCTTCGTTTTACAGAACCAAACTATGTGCTCCCATTGTTCATCTTTTTTTTCATGCTCTTTAGAAAAGTTTTAGCTTGCAGTTTTGTTCCAAAGCACAAACAAGGAGTTTTCTCTTGGGTGCCATCCATAGACGCTGACATCATGCATTGTCATTTACACTGCCACAGAAACTTTGATTTCCATTGATAACTCCCGTGCCAAGTCTGGAGCATTTGGCCATCTGTTTTTCAGAGCTACATTGTGCAAGTCTGTGGTGTCCGTTTAGGGCGACCACTTCAGTTCTAACGCAGGGGAAAAACTCAGGAGAACAGGTTGTCAACATGAGGGAAGTTAAACTGGGTGAGGAACAGGAGGGCAAACAGGCAACAAAGCAGGCAGGTATTCAGTAAGCTGAGTCACAAAAACAAACAGGAAGCACTGGGAAGATCAAGAGTATTTATACTCACCGGTGCTGGGAGGACAATCACACACAGGTGGAGCACATCAGGTGATCACACAGGTGGGAAAGCAGACAAAAACCAGGGAGTTTAAAGACGCCTTTAACGAGACAAGAGTACAACACACAACAGGAAATGCCAAAATAAAACAGGAAACAGCTTAAACAAGAGCATTAGCTTGACATCTGTAGACGTTCTTCAGTGTTGATCATGCTGTCTAAGCTGTCACAGACAATCCGGTTTCAACTGAAGCACTTGACCGAGCTAGATTGTGCAATTGTCACGCCGTCTGCGGCTTTATTTTAGGACAATGACCGATGATTAGTAGCGCTATGGCTCGTTCTATACCTCCTGATTACTGCTGTAAGCGTGTTTCAGCGGTTACAGATTTTCTAACTTGTAAATGTCAAAGGTGCATTCATTTCTGTTGCATTGAGTTTCTACTTTGGGGTCTGAATACAGCGTTTCTAAAGTTTTTGATGATTATTGTTCATAGGAGGAAATACCCTGCTGTTTAATTTAGGAAAAACATAATGCAATTAGTGAAAGGTGATAATGGAATTTTCAGAGAATATAATAGTTTTGCAAATTAGGAGACATTTAGACAACTATAGCATAAGCTTTTGCCATATTCAAGTGAAATTAATATAACAAACAATGAAATAGGATGGAGAATTATCAGTGAAATATTTATTCAACACTTTAAATGTCAGTAGAGGTACTGAAATAGTTCAGGAAGTGATAACGAGACTATTATTTTTGTCTGACCTGAAAATGACCTGAAACTTATAATTACACTGAATTTTCCATTTCACAAATTGTTCCCAAAATTGCGTTATTTGGACATTTTAATACATTTAATACCAATTATCTGGAATACAATTTGAGCAGAATCATACTTCTTATCTAAAGCCTCCAGACTGGCCGTGGTCCGGATGAAGAAATGACCAGCGACAGTGTCCGACATGTAGCACGCATGCTAATTCTGGAGGCCATGTGTGTCACATTGAGACGGCCACAGGTTGCAGGTGGAGCTGTAATCCCGCTGAACATTTGATTTGGCTTCACTCGGGCTGCGGTGACGTCCCCTCATCAGTCTCATGAAAGTCACCGAGTCAATCTGGGCCAAGCCACTGACTGAAGCTGATATATACTTCAGAGGTGTGGAGGATACCCCCGACCGCTGAGGGTTATGATGTGGGGAGAGGGAATAAATGATGACGATATCAAAGGGAGGCCTGTCTTCTGTGCAGCTCTCAGCCTGCCTCGTCCTCTGGCTCTGACTCCGCCGTTCGGTCCGGGTGCTGGCCGGCTTTCACTGACACGATGATGAGAAACACTGATTAAATTCATGCTGATTTAAAATGAACTTGACCTTGGTATCACAGAGCAGAAAGCTTTAATATCCATTTTTAGGCTTTTATAAATATCTACAATTAAATGTACACCCTTCAAGGAAAGCGACATCATCAGTCGATGACAAAATATGCTCGTCCTTGCTTTGCTGTGATCAAATACGACTTGCTTGTGAACTGCATGTATGCCTATACTTAGAATGATGCAAGGAAACGTTGAGGTAATTAAAAGGGGCGAGGAAAGATGAAGGTTAGGAGAAAATCTTTCATTTCGTGAATGCTGAGTAGGGTTGCAAGGTGGCGCAGTTAGTAGCATTGTTGCCTCGCAGCAAGAAGGTCACCGGTTTGCATCCCTGTGGGGGAGTTTGCATGTTCTCCCCGTGCAGCGTGGGTTCTCTCCGGGTTCTCCGGCTTCCTCCCACAAGTCCAAAAACATGTTGAGGTTAATTGGTGGTTCTAAACTGTCTGTAGGTGTGTAGGTTGTCTGTCTAAAAGTGTGGCCCTGCAATAGACTGGTGACCTGTCCAGGGTGTCCCCTGCCTTCACCCTAAGTCGGCTGGGATAGACTCCAGCCCCCCGCGACCCTAATGAGGATTAAGCGGTGTATAGAAAATGGATGGATGGATGGATGCAATGTTAAGTAAAATAATGTCCTTTATTTAACCACTGAGCATACTAATGTCCTAGAACCTCAATTAGACACTGATTTGATGCTTACATGGATGCAGTTTTACAGACAAGCATGTAAAAAAACAGCAGTATTGGTTGTTTCTTTTAAAAAAATACCCACTTTTTTTCTGTAATTACAGCTTGTAGAATCAAATGAGAAACTACACTGACTTTGGTGTGGCACCAAAAAAAGCTCAAAGTGAGGAGGTCAGGGTGGATGATTGGGTGCACAAAGCGTTGACAGGACAACAAATCCTCCAAAATTCAACAGTCAAATCTGTTCTCTGAAATACACAGAAGATCCACGAGAACCTCTTGCATATTTTATTGTCAGCCTATGAACTACTGCCTTCAGGTAGAAGTTACAGAGCCTGTAAATACGAGACCTGACGACTCAAACAACAGCTTAATCCAACCTCTTGACCTTATCATAAATGTGTTCATCATGCGTTTTGGGATCGTTTTTATCATCATGGTTAAAGTTTATTTTGATTGACATTAAAGCACATAGTTTGGAAACTATAATAAGAAGCCACCAGTAACTGTTAGCAGGAGAATTAGAACAAACTGAAAAGCATCACCCTGGTACTCTATTCAACAGCCCCAACCACCTACCTAAGGCCGTTTTATCACTCTTGAGCTGAATGGTGTTGATGAACACTGAACACGATTTTGAACTGATAAACTCCTGCAGTGCTGTAGAAATGGTGAAACACAACAGATTTCATTTGTTCACACACATAAGTGGGCGTTACAGTTCAGACACATATGAGAACCAGCAGAAAACTCTTTTGAGTGCAGATGCGAACTCATGGGGTCTTCAGCCGTTTATGATATATTTTCCATAAAAAAACATAAATATTGGTGCATGAACATTGTCGTAAAACATTTAAAGCCAATTTGTTGAAAAGATGAGGGTCCAATTTGATTTCATTCTAGATGAAGTGAGGAAAAACGACATCTCGTGTCAAGATCATGAATAGGTTTGACAGTAAGCGAACACTTTTTTTTCCCACTTTGGTGAAGGCAGCAAACTGTGGATAATCTTGAAATCAAATGACTTGTTGTGGAATTCCAACAAAAGTCCAAAAAGCAAGTTTACTAGTCCTTTAGCATTCTGCGTCTGACGTCCATATTTCTCATTGTTTTCAGCTGCAACTCAACAACTGGTTAAAGTGAATACTTATGTTGAAAAACTTCAAGCTGACTTTCCTTTAAATTAAGTTGCTTATTTGAGATGAGTGAAATGGTTTAAATTAGTGGCATTAATAAATTTATTGGTTATATTAATTTGGATAAACTTCATTCAGATACATGTTACATTTTGAAGCGATTCATCTGAATTGGTCGAACGATTCTCTTTATTTCAGTACAATTCTGTACCTAGCAGGTAGTCAGTGCATGTCAGCTAGTTCAGGTGCAGTAGTTTTCTACTTTCTGTTACCATTTCCTCTTTCCTTCTTTCCCCTCATCCCCTCTTTGTTTTTGAATAATGGGTGCCCGGGGGTCCCACAGCTCGCCCTTGAGGCTCCACATTGGATTAATCCGGCCCTGACAGGTCAGCTCCTGCCAACATTTGTCACCAGAAAGGCAGCATTTCAGCGTCCTGCAATGCAATCAAAGTAAGATTTTGCACAGCGGAGCTACAGGACTTTTGGTCTGTGAAGAGCAGGGCTTGCTGGTGCCACGTTCCACGCTTCCATGCCAGAGCTGCCACAACACAGCGGCTGGTTAAGGGTGATGGAGAGAATGCGGCAATCCATTGGCTGCAGGCTTAGTAAATTTCAGTCGGTGTAGTCCAATGGCAAGCAAGGGAGAGAGAGAGAGAGAGAGAGAGAGAGAGAGAGAGAGAGAGACCTGGTTTCTCTATCACTAATCTTGTCCGCGCAATACACTCGCTCTATGAGAGCAATTAGATTCAGCACCGTTTCCAGTGCCTCTGCAATGACTCATTGAAACATCTTCTGTGCTGATAAAGCCGCATCTCTATTCTCCCCCCACTGCTCACACACACACACACGCACGCACACACACACACGCACACACATCCGCTGGCAAACACACACAGAGCAGGACGTATAGTTGGAGCACGCAGGGACCCGACTGGCGCGTCTGACTTTGGATTTTGCGGAGCAGCACGCTGGACTTTATTGTGTTTTTTCCTATGTGGCGTGCGTTTCGCCTGAAGTCGGGACTTTACATTAAAGAGTCAGACGGTGGAGACACAGGCTGAGGTAAGTGCCGGCTGGATGCTGAGCCTTACAGCTTTTCCCCTCAAGCGAGAGAGAGAAAAAAAAAAATCTAAATTTATAGACAAGCGGCTGAATTTCTGTGCGTTTTTCAGGCGCTGACCCCCCTCCTCCTCCTCCTTTCCCTCCTCCTCCTCTTCCTCTTTTTTTGACGGCTTGTCCGGACGCGCTTCTGTCTTGCAACAGATCATAATCCACTGAGAATTCATCCACCAGACCATTAACCTAAACTGAATCAGAGCCATTTTGACAAAACACTTGCAAGCAGGAGGAGGTTTGGAGCTGAAAAGCTCCGCAGCAGCAGCAGCAGAGGCTTATTCTTGCGCACTTTCATCCATCTCCAGTTGAGATTTTGTGAATATTGATGCAAAAATAATCTGACGAAACAAGTGCAGTCACCAAAACAAGCAGTGGTGGTGATTATTTTTCTGTGCGTAATTCGGTGTTGGAGTGCGCAAACACAGGATGGTGCTTTAACCAAACTCGGTGCCAAAGCAACAGCTCGGTTAACTTTAATGCGTCAGGGAGGCAGAGAGGGAGAGAGGGAGAGAGAGAGAGGGAGAGGTGGTTGTCATCCAAACAGCACAAAGCACCTTTCCCCCCCTCCTGAAATCCAAAAGAAAGAAAAAAAAAGAAAAGAAAAAAAAACACATTTCACACATGCGTTTTCCCTCAACTCTTCCTCTGTGTGAGGTGCAGCAGGCATCTTCCAGCTGCACCTCTCTGCGCGCATCTCTAATCCAAGCAGCCACAAGATGGTGGTGTGGATATCTGGATGTGGGATTTTGCAAAAAAAAAAAAAGCAAAAAAAAAAGCAACGAGGTTGGAGGTAGTGGAGCGGAGGGCTGAGTGGGTTTCTTTTTTTTTTTTTAAATTTATTTGTACCTTGCATGAATTTTTACAGCTAAACCGCAGCTAATGTTGTGATTTTGCAGCTTGCATTCAGGCTGGGTGGCATTCAGACTCTCTCTGCAACAGAGGTTGGACTGCAGCTTCACACAGGCAACATGGGATGACCTTGTGTGGGTTGTCGTGCACGTATCACCTCCGAAATCTACCATCCAGAGTGGCTTGTGAGGGTTTTGGAACCCTTGAAGTTGGTGCAAATGGGCCCACGAGGCATGTCTTCACCTGAAAATAGCAGATCTATTAATATATTTGCAGGCGAGATGGGGGTGTTTGGAAGAAGAGTAGGTGCAGACTATAACACCTGATAGTCTTTTCCTAAAGAGCTAACCCTCCAGTTCAGCTGAGCTCACTCTGGGGTAAAGCAAAAGATGCCTTCCTTAGCCATCTTTAGCAGAGAGAGAGAGAGAGAGAGAAAAAAAAAAAGACCAGGCAGGTGCAAATTGTGGCAACACGTCTGAAGATTATAGTAAATCTCACCGACTTGCTGTCTGACAGTGATTGAGAGAGCTGGACAACTTCTAGGAACGGGCATGTTATTGGTTAAAGAAGCAGAATGCTCATGTATGACCGTCCAATCAAACAGTCATCCCCTTTCAATCATGTTTTCCCTCCCGGCTTGTGATTGTCCTGCAAGATTTTGCTTCCAATTTCCAGCTGCCCTGCTCATCCTGGATGAAACCTGATCTGGAAATGAAAGTCAAACATTAAAAACATGCACACGACATCGCTCCATAATCCACTCCTCCTGCATGCTCCGAATAATATCACAAATTCTTGCAAAAACAAAGAGAGGAGAAAAAAAATCATGTCAGGGGACTAATGCAGGAGATTGGTTTTATTCTTTTGTCGGAGAATAATCCGTGGGTGCCTTTTAAAAAATACAGTTTTGCCTCTCTTTTATTGTTTTCCTTTTTGATCTCATGCATGTTAATGCTGGCCCCAGTCTCCCCTGCTGTTTTTTTTTTTTTCTTCTTCTTTTTTTTTGGAGTGCACAAAAGGAAATTATTCAGTGGAGAAATAACAAATTGGAGCAAATGTTGGCGTATTAATGCATCACAACGAGAGGCATCTGTCCTTCTGCGCTGTGCTTTGCCTCCACAACGTTCCACTACGGCTCCTCATGTTGTGTTGCATCAACATGTTCACCTGACAGGCTGCTGTTTGCTGATCTGTCTAAACCATACGGACACATGACTTGCAGGTAGAAGCAGCAGGAGTTGTGCTGTGTGTGTGTAAGGTGGCGTTTAAATGAGGCTGACAAGATCCTTTTTAACTCAACGATTAGTTACCAGGTTTGTTAAATCACACAAGTGTTCAGCAGGTTTGCAGAAATGCTTTCAGAACGGTAATTCAGGGAACGTGTGTCGCCCACCCCTCAATTAATTGCAAGGTTGCACGGTGGAAAATCCAATTCACTGATTTTGTTAAACCTTTTAACATTGTTTTGATGGAAGGACGTGATTCAATAATGTTGGTAATTGCCTCAACTTACAATCGTGTGTAATTTAAACTCAAGTGTCTCTGGTGGTTGATTTAAAACTAAATTCCAGTTGAGGTTACTTATTGGAATTAGCTTGACAAGTTTTTTTTGGGGGGGAGGGGCATTTGAAGTCTCCTCCTTTATCTTAACATGACTGCACAGTTAAAACTGATAATTAAAAACGATAGAAGAAGAAAAGCAGGAAGAAAAATTCCCCAAACTCAGTGTAGTTTGTTGGTTGAACATAATTTCATTTGAAGTTGTCATAACTCAAAAAGAACGATGCAAATAGCCATGTTTACCCCCACTGGCTTGCTTTGTAGTTTCAGCTTTCATAATGTGCAGGTAGCACTGACTGATTAAATGCTTTTTCTTTATGACGTAAACATGTGCAAAAGATGACCTGAAATGCAATGAATGAGATTTTTTGCCTTGCATTCTCATCCAACATGCAAACATTTGTGCAGCGAGCTGTCAGCTGCCCTCAGATTAACTGGTGCTGATTTGGTGGAGACTGCAAGCTTACCCAGCATAATGTAGGAAAAGACATGTTTTTGTTAAGTTTAGAAGAATTTTTTGAATAGGACAATTAATAATACTTTGTTCAACCCTCTGAACCCCAAAGCTGTGGACTGTCAAATGGCTCTTTTAAAAAGTCCATTATTTATCAAAGCCAAAACTGTCAATACAGCAAAGATTGCTGGATTTTCAACTTTCCAACAGTCCTTGAACTACTCACTGGTGGTGCTTTGTTACACTGGAAAATTTAACCAACGTTAAAATCGTGATACGCCAAAATAATCACTTTATTCGAAGTCACTCATTTGAACATTTTCCCGATCCTGTAAATAGCTAAAGATGGATTTCTCTCGGCTGATCTGCAGACGGTGTTTACAGCAGATCGGAGACGAGCATTTGAAAGTAAAAATGTAGGCAGTCGAGGTGCAATAACATGTAGAGTTAACATTTTCTTTCCCAGTGTTGGTAACACTTGTACATGGCAATTCCACTTCTTTTCAGCTTTTGAAGAAGAAATTCAAACTAATTTTTCTTTTTCATGATTCAAGGCATTATAGACGTGACATACAGAACAGAAGACATTAGCAGGACTTCTTATTGCACTAAAGAGATGCAGATGAACAGCAGAGCAAATGCACTGCAATATTCATTCATCCCAAGTTATATTCTCGCACGATAATGTCGTGAACAACGTTATAGCACATCACAGATTCTCCTCTAATCGTGCAGGCCCAGCAGCCAAACTGAAAAGGAGGCACCTCTTCTGGAGGTCAAAATAACAGACTCAAGCAAACCTGACCGGCTTATGGTAAAACCGCCTCCACACAAACTGCTTTCGGACACATTTGTCCAAGCTTCTCGCGCGACGCTTCCTGCGGTTTAGGTTCCTGTTCAGACCAGAGGCTGGACCAGAGGTGAGCTTTGGCTGCTGTGACATTAAGGACAAACACAGTGTCCCATTACCTTCATGTTCTCACACGCTGCTACAGGGAGGCAACTTCTCCTCCGACGCTCACAGCGCATCGTTTAAATGCTCACAACTCAACTGGCACGGAGCGAGGAAGTTTGCTACTCCAGGGAAATGCTTCCAAGAAATGTTTCTTTCCACTTCAATTCATGGTAGATTGCTAAGAATTAGAAAGCTTTTCAAGTTCAGATTTCAGATTTTAGAATCAATCCCAGAGGTAGTGTTTGCCACTGGGCATTGGCGGGCCAACAGAAAATAACATTGACCCGCAACATGTGGAGAGTGTGATAGAATTGACACGCTGTTTGGTGAATGTGACTGCATTGGGCTGCATGACATTATAAATAACTGACATTGCGATGCTTTGTTTTTCTGCGATATATATCGTAGATAAAGGTATTGATATTCTAGAAGCATTGGGGTGCCGTAGGAAAGAGAACAGAAGATCAAAAATAATATAAGCAAAAATGACTTTCGGATGGCATTCAGATCTGGCTTTGTGGCATCCAGTTGGCAACACTTGCACAAATCTACTGACGGAGAACCTGGTTTTAGTCATCATCCTTTAAGTAGTCAGAATATTTCCATACAACTGATATGAGCTGCATGATTGTGGCCAAAAAGTCAATACTGAGGTCATGATTAGCCTTTTTTATCTCAAGTATTTATTGACTTTAGAGACAAATTGTACACACCTGCATCAAAATGAGACTTCGCCTGAAGTCAGAGCATCTCCTTGTGGCCAAATGTAAAGAAAATTGTGCACAAAACTCCTCACTTTTTGCACACCTGCTTATCAGAAGACACCGTAATGTACAGATGGTCTCCACAGGCTATCGTAGGCTCGGTTGCTTTGCACAGAGAAGCCTCTAGTCTCCACTCGGTAATGGAGCTCACACCAAAAATTGGTTTGAAAAAAAGTAAAATACGGCATTCTAATGTCACATTTGCCCAAGTTGAAATCAAGTGATTTCATCTACATGGACTGTTTTCTATGAGCAGAGTATTTAAAACATAAACTCATCATGTATCATATGTGAAGTCAAAAGTGTGCCGCCCTCCAACTGACCTTGCGTTGCTTTTTTTTTTCCCAGCCACGTCTTCATTTTCAGTGTTTGTCTCCCGTTTCATTCCGCTGTGCACATGTGGAGCCTGCAGGTCAACCAACTCAGTGTCTTGTAAATAATTTTAGGAAAAAAAAGAAGCTCTAAAACCAGAGTAAATAATGTTCTATTTTGTGAGATTTCATTTTGTTTGTGTTTGACTTCATTTGGCTTCACCCTTACTGTGTTTTTATGATATCGCAGCATCAGATTTCTACATAATGAAAACCTACGCTGTCCAATTTCAGCAGTCCTATAACGCAGAAAGCTCATTTTCATAAATTGCCATTTGTTATTAGTGCTGAATTGCAGGAGAAGAAACTCAACTTGGCTTTGCAGGGATTCTCTTCGAGTCTTTTCTCACCAGCTGGATAACAACTGTCCGTTGTTAATTATGCATCAAAGTTTCGCTGTGCCAAAAAACAAACAAACAAAATCATACATGCTTGGGATGATGTGCACGGACAGAAGTGAAGTTTTTATTACCTCGTTCCAGATCTTCGAACCTTAAAGGTTGGGAAAACAGCTGAGCCAATCAGACAGGTTCTTGCAAGTGCAGGAATAAGAGTAATTTAAACCAAAGTTGGCTTTTTGAGCAGATCGCAGCTCTCATTCGCGAGCTTTAGTGTTACGATACAAGTTGGTATTATCCACCTACATAGTCCTCAGCGAGCAGCTGTCTAATACCGAACATATCTGCAAGTGAACAGATGGAATGTTGCGTCACGTGAGATCAATTAGGGCAAAATGTAATATGGGCCGATATGAACATGATGTTTTCATCGGGAGAAAATGAAACGACGTCTCACGAAGAGAGTTAGAAATGCATTCAAATGGCTGCTGAAGAGGGAGTGAAGGGAGTGAATCTCATCAACAGTGGTGAAGGACGTCTCAGTCAAGAGAGACTCTGCATCTTAACTCATTCGTCGTGTTTGTGTAATACGTCAAAAGAGAAAGTGAGGACATTAGAGATGCTTTCAGATGGGAGCATAAGCCTGGTATTGATTTTTTTCCTCATGGCATCAATGCAGAAATGTTTTTTTTTTGGCTCTTTGTGTTGCATTGTTTGATCCAAATGATGCTTCTTGCCAAATAAAAGAGCACATAAACATGGAGTGTTGGAACATGCAAACAAAATGCATCATGTATGTTTCATGCATTTGCAGCTAATTATCAGCCGCAGCGGTTCAAAATGTCCGTGACATTTTATATTTAGGAGGACAAGGTGCCGCCGACGGGATCATTTTAGAGTGATTGAAATGCAAATGACAGCGAGCGCCTTCATTGACATTCATAAGACTTATCTCATATAATCATTAGGAGCGAGAACAATGTTCACAATCTCCCGTGTGCCTCTGCCAAGGAGAGCCTCATTCGCTGCATTCGGGCCGAGCGGTCTGAAGGACGGTTAATCATAAAGCGTCACATTATCGCAAACACTGTGCACTTTGTCGATTTATCACAGAAACATTTACAAGCGCATAACCTCAGTTAACAATGAGCAACAATTTCATTTCATTTCTCTGCATTCACCGCTTTTACTGCTTGATGATTTCTGTGCTTCCATGCGAGGCGGCTCCATTCTCCATATTGTAGTAAATTATATAACCACACTTGTAGGCAAACAATCAATGATGAACAGTGTGTGGCTGGACTCAAATATTTGCCTGCTAAAAAGCAAAATATTTGCTGTTAGTTCTATTAGAATTAGTGGAAATATACTTCCATTCTCATAGAGTCAAAGGTAAAAGACTACAAGGTGTTCCTCTATGATTGCTATAATATAATAAACATACATGAAGCTATGTAATAAATTAGTAACCATGTAATTCTTTCTTGTGTTCTTAGGACCTTTGTGATATTAACATGAACTCAAAGCGCTTAGAAGTTAATGTAGTTTCAAGAAAATCAGTTTTTCTTATTAATATGCAAATAAGCATAATGTAATCAGTGCAAAGAGGAGACGCTGAGGGTACATATGAGGATTTATTGTTCTTTTCTTCGGTTCCTGTGTTCAGTAACCCATGGCCATAATAACACTTTATAGAGACATTAGTAATATAGACTTACTGCAGGCTCATGGGGGCTGAAGAACAGGATTTCTTGCGTATTGGGGTGTTTATAACCAAATGGTGGTTTAAATTCTGCGATTAAAGGAGAAGTAAAGCTTGATTCTGTCAACAAATGCAATCGCCCAAATCAAATATATTTGTCCGTCCCAAAGCCATTCTTTAGTAATGAGGATGTAAATCTATGAAACAGCTCACATTTCAAATACGAGAAAATAGTCCATTTGTTGGGGACTATTTTCAAGGGCAGAGTAACCGACATTTTTAAAAACTGGAAAAATAAAGTATTTTATGGACTGATTCCAGTATTTCTGGTAGGGAGGCTGGCTCAAACTGGTCACACTGCCCCCAACCCTCAAGGATCCTAAAGGCTCCAAAGTCCACCATGCAATTAGTTTGTGGTATTTAATTAATTAAATGCGTTTCTGTATGCATCAATAAACACTCCCAACATTCTAAATTGAAATGACAGAGACCTAAGGGCATTTGTCATTTTACTATATGTGGTACTATGCTTATATGGTGCATTTTGCTTCATTCATTTGGGCTAAATAAAGTTACCAAACACACAAAACAAAATAATTACTTCCTTGCTGCAGGAGATTGTAAAGCCTCTGCTACTCATGAGTACCTCAGGGATCAGTCCTTGGTCCTTTATGGATCTGTATCTTTTCATTTGCCTCAATTTGAAAATTTGTTTTTGTTTTTATGCAGATGATTCCAAATTGTACTTTTCTGTTTCGATTGTCAGGCATCAAGGTCATGGTCAGTTCTTAGGAAGCCTCTTGTATGAGAAGTAAAACATCTTCAAGAGCAAAATAAAACAGTTGCTTTTACTACAGGAACATTGAAGAATGTCAAGTAAATGTGTAAAATATGTGTCTGCCTTGCAGGTGAATTAGAACTTTCCATTCCAAGAAGTGTTGTGCTAACTTTGCGGCTCTTCCTCATAATTATCGAGACTCGGGGGAAACAGCATTTAGCATTTGCTCCCTACAGTTTTCCAAAGAAAGCAGATTTTTACATGGACCCTTTTAATTTGTTTCCAGTCTGACCAAATAGAAACACAGTAATTGGCTTCCTGAAAAAGGATATTTTTCTGCTTTGGAAATAATTGTTGAACCAACCGTTGCTTCCTTACAAAGTCAACACAATAGGCCGTCGGCACTAATAATTTACTCGGAATTTTATTATAGTGGATGATTCATGCAAGAATCAGCTTTCTGTAGGAAGCTGTTCACAAGCTTCAAACTTTTTTTTAACCTGTTTTCCTGATTTTTCACAATGTCAGTTTAATAGTGTAAAGTTAACAGCCACATGAATGGAAAATATGCCAGGTTATAATGAATCGCCTTTAATCAGAGGTTTTCTTATCTTCCAATGTAAAGTCTCCTTGTAGAAATCGCTGTCGAACCTTTAATCCTAAGCATCACTTTTATTGTGCCTCTTCTTTCTTTGTAAAATTTTAAAAATTTGATTCTTTTATCTGCAAAAACCTTTGACGACTGCAATGAGAGAAATCGTCTATAGACTAAAGATATTTATGAGATAGGGAGTTCAACAGGAGAACTTACAATCTCAGTGTTTCTTCACTCACAATACAGCCCTGTTGGAGACTCCCAGCGTATCATCACCAAATCACTACAAATACCCTTAAAAGTGTCTTTTTTTTCATGTCCATGGTCAAATTCCGGAGCGTGATGTTCACTTCACAGTCAGTTTAATCAATACTTGAACAACTCTGTCCCAGAGCTGGTGACGCTTTGCGGAGCCGCTTCATTAGCAGTGTATCAGACCGTGACTTGGTGGACTCCCGACCATGTTTGTTGAGTTTCCACAACCCAGAAGGTTTCATTCACTGGATCGGGACGTGCGTTTACTGTATCATCTGTGAAACGTTCTCTGGGTTTTGCCACAGCGTCCGCGGAGACACTCGCTGACAAACCATGAACGTGTTACAGAATGTAGCCCTGACTTGGCTGTCGGTAGGTAATTTGAGCCACGTGTCATGTTCACGCCACACAACAGTGACACATTTTGTATGTATTGCACTCTACAGCTACAACACATCTCCTGTTGAATGTGACCTTACATGCTGAGGATTAAGTTGTTTTATTACATTGTAGTTTTTAACAGCGTGACTGAGAAAAATAAAACAGTGAATTTGTTGGAAACTGTTGCCAGCAGGACTGTTTATATCATACTGAGTCAAAATAAACTCAAGTTTATGTTCATAGCAATAAAAGACCATGTCACCCAGTGCAACATTGTGACTCACAGATGTGTATTTAATAGCTTTTGGACACCATTGGAGCTCTATGGCACAGAGGAGGAAGATCATTGTTGGTTTGGCTCTTCAGATGACATTTGCTGGCTAAATAAATAGACAATATAACCAGACTCTTTGCTGCAAATAATTTGGTCAACAAGTCCTTATGTAACAAAGCCCCCAAAGTTTTTATCAGCTTCTGTGAAGCCTGAAACATCAAGTGAAATTCATTTCCTTTTGTGTTGACAAAATAGAAACAAATTTAATCATTTTGACATGTGATTGTGTTTTACGTCATATTTGAAAAATCTGGCATTTACGGCAATTAAATAATCATGTTTGTTTTAGGAAAACAGACAAGCACATGTATCACATTTGGAACAACTCTAGGCAACCTGATTAATGCATCTATGTACAATGTATGAGAGCCAAGAAGTTGTCTGCATGAAAACTGATGAGAAAAACTCAATTATTAGCAGATAAACTGTTGAAACTTCCAAGGAATCATCATGAGAGCGCTTTGCATGTATGAATACGAATAAAACACACACATAAATCTGTCAGTTTCCATTTTAAATGCAGCATAAAGCACAAATGCATGCGTGCCGTCACTCAAATGTCAAATGATTCACTTTACGGTAATTGCATTACTTCTAAGTTGAGCAGGAGGGTATTTCCATTTAGATTTACTGTACTAAAAATTATTTATTTTAAAGATTCCTACGAGGAAATACCCGACAGTTCAGCTTAACAACAATGTAAAGGTGACGCAATTGAGAAACGTTTGACATTTAAGTGGTATTTCACAGAGGTTTACTCATTTCTGTTGCACACTGTTTATCTTAAGGTGACATTTAAATCTTAAATGCTGCTGCATCATATTTGATCCACATGTTTGCAAAACTATTTGACAATAATATAAGATGTGAAATTTTATCTCAACAGAAGTTGCTCCAACATGACCAATATTGAAATCCTAGTAATACTTCAAATGCTAAAGGTTCAAGGGGAGATGTTCCACCAGAGGGTTGAAGACGTGTTAGATTTTACACAGCAAGTTATTTTTAAGAAAGTGTTGATCATGTTGTTGACGTACAATTCTCGGAAACTCATGCATCAAATGCGATACAACTGATGAAGGGTTAAAATGAAACTGCAAAAATCACGTCAGCGCTTGCTTCTTCATGTTTATGTGCTTTCTTTTGCACAAAATGCAAACAAAACTGGACCCTGCTCAGGAAAACACCGCTCTGTGGTGCCAGTAGTACTTCTACATTGTCATATAATAATGCTTTAGTGACATATACAGCATTTTATTGATGTCGCATTATGTGTTGTACATCAATGATCAGGATCCTGCAATGCTTCCTAACAAATAGTAAGACTTTTTTTTTTCTGTGGACTCAACCAGTTCCTGCAGGTCACCACCTTAATACCTGATACAGTGTTAGGGTGGATTTTCAGCTGTGTGTCTGTACAGCCATTTTCTTGTCTCCGAGCTGATGTTTTCCCAGGCAGACAGGCCTACATGACAGATCCCTGCAGCTGCAGCCGCTAACAGCTTCCTCCTCTCTGTTCTATTTCACTAATCCTTGTTGGAAAGCTGTTTAGTTTAAAAATCTTACTTGCAAAGATTGGCGTGTACTTTGACTCTATTACCAGACTTCCACTCATTTATTCATGCGGTCTTTTCATTTATATTTGATATCAGAAAGGAGTCAGTGCTGGTCAGCATGAGATTTAATAATTGATTTGGCCTGACTTTCAGTGGCACCCAGTGCTATTTGAGTGAGAGGGTAATTAATCAACATTTTTGGATTGGAGCAGTCAGGCATGAGATTTTCTTCAACCAAACCACTTAAAATATGAAAAATACATAGTTAAAAATATCTCAAGACCTGAGGGCAGTGGAATGAGGCAGGAGCTCCAACAGGAAATTGAATTAACAAGTTGAATGCCATCTGGTTTTGACACAAATGTCCATGAGACGCCTCCAAACCCACAGAGATTTCTAATTCAGAGGGCTTTTCAAGACTGCAGAATGAACTTATTTCAACCCACCTCAATCCTCCACAGGCCTCCAATGTTGTCTGAGAGATTTTTTTTTTTCCTCCCCCTAGAACTCTACAAAACCTCTGATATTTAATCATGGTGCAAATTAGGAGATAATTCACTTGTTTTTCTGTGGCTTCAGCATTTAACTTGTAAGAATGGATTGTGAGCACCGGGTTGCCTTCAAAAACTCTTTAAAGAAACTCAGTCTGCAGCCAGGCGAGTGGTTCAGTGCACTTAGAGTACTCCTTTGAGCTAAATGCTGATGGCAGTAAGCCAACATGCCCACAGTGCTGATGTATAACAGGTGTACTGTTTAGCATATTAACTAAAGCAGTGGGCAAATGAATTTTAAGGAATCTGTACGATTATTTTTAGTCATAATGTGGGTGTCATGCTGTTACTTTTTTTAAACTAAAGTAAAAATACAATTTGAAAAAATGACTCACAATTTCTTCAAAGTAATCTGAATGCAGCCCACACAGACTTTTAATAAATGCTAGAGTAAAATTAACTTTAAGCAGTGACTCTTGAGAAAGTTCATTCCCAAATGTGTGATATAACTGGAAGTAGAAAAATCAGACTATCAACACATCCTTGGGGACTAGTGGTCTGGAGACAACGAAAGTCAAACGTTTCATGACAGTTCATCCATTAAAAACCGTATGTCAGTCTTGGGCTACCACTCAGTTATAAGTTAGAGGAACGCCAGAGTACATGGTCTTCATCTTAGGACCATGAATGTGCGTATAAAATGTATTAGCAATCCAGTATTTGCAATTATTCAGGTTGAATCAGAGAGGTGGACCAGTGAGTCCCCATGAACAGAGCTACAAACAATCTAGACATTCATGATTTCATAGTAATCGTGGTTGGATCAAATCCTGGATAGACAGCTAACAAAATGATTAAATCTGGTGTCAAACTACTGTGGAACATCTTGCATGTTGATAAATGGATTAACATACTTCCATCCATCCATTAGCTTTACCTGCCTTACCTTGTAGAGGGTCATATGAGGCGAGAGTCCACCCAAGCTGACATTGGGCGAACAGCAGGGTTGCCACCCCAATGCAGAGCTATAGCTTACCAAATAAATAGTAAGTGTGATACACTGGATAAACTCTGATCTGTTTTTGTTCTTCTTTTAGGATATCCCATCAAGCTGGATTCCAGATAACCTGAGCGTATCAGGTCTTCTGTTGGACAGGAGAGTGGTACAGCAGCCACCGATCTCCATGCAGGCTCTCGAGATGGGGAGCTCTGGGAAAGCTGCTTTGTTTGGCTGGTGCTCCTTTGCTCAGCTCGCAGCCTGAGGAGAAGCAGGAAGCGTCTTGGTGGAGGGGCGGGGAGGGGGGCGCCGAGGACCCGGTGGACGATAACCACAACCTGCCAAGCTCAGGCTTAGCACAGCAGGAGCATGTCAGTGCCCGGAGGCCCTTCATGGATGTGTCACTCCATGGCCAAGGCCAGCCTTCTGCTGTGGATGGGGCTGGTTTCCATCTGTGTGGCTGCTGTTCAAGCCCAGCAGTACCCGGTAGTCACCACCAATTATGGAAAATTGCGGGGAGTGAAAGTTACATTACCCAATGAGATACTTGGACCGGTGGAGCAGTATTTGGGAATCCCATATGCATTGTCCCCAACGGGGGAGCGGAGGTTCCAGCCTCCAGAGCCGCCCATGTCCTGGCCGGGCATCAGGAATGCTACTCAGTTTGCGCCAGTTTGTCCTCAGTTCTTAGAGGACCGCTTTTTACTCAATGATATGCTCCCTGTGTGGTTCACCGCCAACTTGGATACAGTGGTAACCTATGTGCAGGATCAGAGCGAGGACTGCCTTTACCTGAACATCTACGTCCCAACAGAGGACGGTAAGTCCAATGAGTCTATACCTTGTCTGCTTTTTGTCTTGTCTTCCGATATGTCTTTGTAATCCTCCCTCTTGTATTTCACTTTTTGCTTGTGGAAGTATTGCTTCGACGGTAGAAGTTTTAGGAGTGAAACTATGTAAAGAAAAAACAAAGAACTGGGACATAACTAGTGAAAAACAGTATTTGTGATTTCCAGTATGTGAACTTTTGCTCCCTCCGACTTCCACCGAAGAGTATTGATAGAATGATGACTGAACTCAACTCTGAGTTTCCTACTTCGCAGCAGTGTTCCAGCCGGCTCTGGCAGATTAGCAGGTCAGAGCTTTGCTCAGCTTTGACCGCACAGAAGTCGTCAACCAGTCAACCAGAAGAAACACACTTTGTTCATTCACTGTATTTAGTGCATTATCTCACCACCACACAACAAACCGCTCAGATCAATGTGTGTTTGTTTTCTGCACTGAAAATAGGACATCACATGTTTTTATGGAGGGTGACTGCAGGGGAAATTTTGTTGAACTAAATGCAGTGTGACCAAACATTCAAAGAAGAGAAAGTCAGAGCAGCAGCGGAGCGGTTAGTTAGGCATGACTCGGTTCCTGTGCTCGTGAAATGAGCGTCTGCAGGGCGTCAAAAGTTTCGAACAAACATTGAATTCAATCATAAAAGAGCCTTAAAAGATATTTTTTAATAGTCTTAAAAATTTCAGGTTCTTGAAGATGTTTCATCTTTCATCAGAGGCTCCTCCAGAGCTGAAGTTTCACCTCTTTTCACCTCTCATCCAAGAGGCTTTTTTGAACTGAAAAAGTTTCCTGGATGAGAAGTGAGACATCTTTAAGAACCTTAAGAGATTCTTCTTTACTGCTCCTATAGATTACCATGACCTGGATGACTGAGAATCTCCACAGTAGTCCTAAAAATGTTCTCTTGTCTGTTGTAGACGGTAACATAAATGTACCATCATTAGACCTGCAGCAAAAACTGCATGCTGCTGCAAGCTTTTCCGATTAGTATGGATTGGATTGGATTGGAGTATCAATTTAGCCAAAAAGAAAAAATCCATTTCTCAGTTGTGCTAATCAAATTAATTCTATGATTTGCAATGATTGTTACATACTGCTGAGAACTACTAAAAAAATACAATCTCCTTCAGTATCACAGCATTACCAACTCTTGTGATCCAATGTCAGACATCAGACAAATGTAGAATACCGCCGTTCTTCTTCGACTTTATTAAACAGCTGTAACATCACGCAGCAGGAGGATCGATACCATCTCCAAATTGAGAGGAGGGGCTGCGTGCACTTTACACTGGCGGCACAGCAGGTGACTTCCCTGATTGTTTCAATCATCTGATGCATCATTGTCATCATACGGAGGCTTATTAACCTAAATGCTTTTCAACAAGCCAGCAGCTGCAGACTCGTCTCTACAGTGAAATCACAGGGTGAATCCAGCACCATCAGTGCCGTTCTTATGCTTTTATTTGCAGCAAATGTTGTTTCTTCTGGACTTTTTTTTTTTCCTCTTGGCATATGAGGTGGATAATTGCAGGGCGTTTTCAATTTTGCTGCTTAAATGCAAGAATATTTGCAGTGGTGGCATTGCTGCATGCACCTATCTAATCACATAAGTGCATCAAAAATAGGGCAGCCTATGAAACACAACTTGTTCTATGCAGCCTAGAACCTAGTATAGATATGTTGAGACACCTGACTCTGAATTTCCACCAATGGAGTCAGTTAAATTTAGTTTCTGGCACAACTGAGTAGAACTACTTTCTATAAAAGAAATCTTGCTTTCTCACAAGTCCCAATATAACCTCTTGTGATAAATAATTCCAATCCATTTCATCACCACTCGTTTCCCATCATACTTTGGGCAGTATCCTTATAAGACTGATGTAAATTTTTTGCGACGTGGTATTAAAAGGGTTTAACTTGGTGAACCCTGCAGAAACCCTGGAAGGATATTCTAAGGGTTTTTTTTCTCAGGGAACAGTTAGAAATGAAGGAAACGTGAAGGTAGTGTTAACAACAACTTAAAGCAAGATCTGAAAACGAGAAGGCTTCATTGCAAAGTCTGACAAAACATACTTGCAAAAACAGGACAATTTATGCTCCGGACTGTATGTGTGCATAGCAAGGACAATATTTGCTGCAAATAATTCAAAAATAGGATGATGATAATTTGTCTGCATCTAAAATCTGTGTTGTTGGCTTACGAAAGAGTGAAAACTGATGAAACTGGGAATGTCTTCATCAAGATTTTTTTACTTTAGCACTTGTCAATCAAGTCTTTTAATATTCAGTATCTGCCAACAACGATCTGATACCATTTTTCTCAACAAGCATTGCAGATTCGTTGGTTGCTCCTCGAGGAGGTGGTCACTAGGACTATGGGCAAGCAAAGAGCATTGTGGGGATTTAGCCAGTAAAGGGCCACCATGACAGAGATATCTGTGACACTTAAGGACCTCCAGCCAGAGCTCATGTGTTTAATCGAAGTGGGGATGGACTAATTGTTAAGGCACTGTGCTTAATTTGTGTTACTAGCTCATCATAGCTTAGAATATTGGGGAAAAAATTCTAACTTTGCATCTCAAGTTATGCTTCTGTGTGACAGTGGATGCAAACAAAATATCCAACTTGGGTTCATGCTGATACAAATCAGTTAAGAAATGCCTTGATTGACCCCCAGTCCAGATCGTCAACATCTGCTCGACGCGTCCCGAGATGACATTTCAACTAATCTGCTGTCTGCTGATGGAAATCAAAACCCTGTCACTGACCCAGTGGTCTGGTCAGAACAGTGGGGTCCTTGTTAAAGTCACCCACAGCTCCACATCTAAAATTTTGACCGCATGAGCTAACCGACAGGGATTTTGTAGTAGCGATTATAGTAAACATGCAGGATGGTGTTGCAAAATAGCACCAGTTTCTGGGTCTGTGGGCTGTCATGTGTTGTCTGCTGTGTACTCTGCAGCAGATGGGCACATTAGATGCAACAGCAAACCTACAGAATGCAAAAGGAGTGAGCGCACCAATAGTGGTCAACATTTGAGATTTTCACCAGGTTCAGGCCTGCTGCTAAAACTGTTAAAGAGACATTGTTATGCACTGGATTGGCTAATTAATCAATCAACATTGAGATTATATTGAAAATGTGCTTAGAAATGATGCTGATGACAGCAGCTGGCATACTTCTGGTCAGATTTGTGTCAGATACTCCTTAATTGAAGTCCATATGAAAGTCAGTGGCAGTTTTTTTTTTCTCTTTCCATTTGTTCATATGTGCTCTAAATCATATAATGCTTGTGCCTCCTATCTTCGATTGACAGAACAGTGTTTTGTCAAGTTACAGCAAACACCAACACACCACTTGAAAAGCTGCAAGAAAAAGGAATATTTCTGACATTTCCCCAAAGTGCTTTTGTACATCGTTCTTTTTATTAATAAGGAAAAAAAACAAACAAAACAAAACATGGCAACATGAAAGAGCTCCTTTTATTTCAGATTTTGGTTGGACTTCATTAGACATAGTAGCTTTATACTGAAACACAAAAGCTGAGAAATTATTGGATTTATCAAGGAACAAACTGAAAATGTTTTTTTGTGGTGCAGTTTTATTTTCTTTTTTCAGTGCGTAATATGACACAAATAAAGTTGTTTCCTTGCGCAGTAATTACCTGGCAGCTCTTCAAAGATCCCTTGATTTTGCCATCAGTGAACAATGGTTTGTCCAAAAGAGAGCCTCTTGTCAAATCGCTGAGAGCTGTTCCAGTCGGCGCCCGCTTTGTGCTACAACTGATAAGAGCACTGTTAACCAAGAGTGATGTAAGATTAAAATCAAAGAAAGCACAGAATGTAAGGTTTTGTATTGCTCTTGGGCAAAAAGCTCATTTATAATGACTTGTTTTCCACACTCCCCTTTTATGAGTGAGCACTTGTGACTTGAAGTGGGTGTGAAACTTGTACCAGCCGAGCACTTAACCCATCCAGGTTCTGCAGCAGCTGCCACGGCCGCGACTCAATGCGTGTTCTTGTAAAAAGCACAGTGTGTTGGACGTAACCCGGAGTGGCTGGGGGTCACGACGGCTGAGCTGTTTGGGAGCGGGACGAACGCTGGAAGGACGGGGAGGCACATTAACGTGTGTGTCTGGCTGAGATCTTTGACAGCTCCGTGCTAAATTTAGTCTGAGCTCTTGAGTACATGGTAGATTAAAAAGTGCAGGAGAGGGATAATCTCACAATCCTGTGTCGGTGCACAGTTGGGAGCTTTTGTCAAATGATTCAGTATCTCTGACAAAAAAAAACAAAAAAAAAAGTTATTGTACTTAAATAGGACTGCATGAAGCACAATAAATCTGTGCACCCCAAATGTATAATACAGTTTGTTTTTGTGCCTTTTTTTATGTGCATTTGTCTCCCCTGTGTTGCACAGCTGTGGGTTTGCCTGATGACTCGAGAGAAAACTCGGCTTATAAAAGTCTGTCTGTCTTGATATAGTAGAGTCTTTTACCGGAATCGACTTTATTTGACAGTTAACTGAGGATTTCACTCATTTTAGAGCTGTGTCAAATTCTGTGGCATCAGTTTTAAATATGGCACAAAGAAGACCCTCTGCCTTTATTTTTTTGCTTTTGTTCAGTTAGTTTTGGGTTCAGACAGAAAAACAGCCTCTAGAAGTGGCATTTTTAATCTTAGAGGCAGGAATCCAAACACCCAACACCCGTTCCATGTTCGTCAGCTTTTTTGGAAAAAAAAATTTAAAAATTAAATTGTGCCGCAGAAAGTTTTTTGACACTGCCTTCTGTTTTTTTTGCTGTGAGTGCTTGCTTGTTGCAAATGAATGGGTCGAATTGTTGGTGTACTGTGGTGGAAGATGCATTGTTTGTATAGTTTCATTGCATTTTCATTCCTTTCATCTGTAAAGCACTTTGTGTTACATTTCATTCGTATGAAAAGTGCTATATAATCAAAATCTGACAGGCTGATTGATTGAAATATTAGATTCACCTGTACGCAGATGACACTACTTTATATGTGTGTTTTGCATTCAGGCTTTTTAAATCGTACATGTTGATTTTGTGCTGTGCAGGAAACTTAACTGATCTTAAATTACAGTTAAGACAGTAGCCTCTTAAAAAATGTTTGGTTTCTGGGATAATGATAAACTCTGCCATAGAAGAAACATATTAATGAGCTGAATTAAAAGCAAAAGTGGATTTTTAATAGAAATATAGGCATGCTCCTGCAACTACACATAAACCTCTTCATGCCATCTGTCATTCTGCCCTTAGATTCTAAGGGCAGATTCGCCAGTCTTTATGAGAAAGTTGTTGTTGGCAGTGTGAAGAAACATTATTTAAATGCATAGCACCTATTGCCAAACCTCCTGGTTATCTGACATGAACTTTTAGCTATAAATTGGTTTCACACAACAATGGTTCCCAGAATTGTGTCCTTGAAAATCATCATGTCCATGGTAAGGCTGGGAAACTGGCTTTTAATTATTTTAAGTTCAACATAAGTGGATGTGCAGAAGCTCTTAAAATTAGATAAACTATTACTTTTTAATTAATCTAAATCCACTTTAATTGAAATGGAAGAGTGTGAATACGTGTTTTCTTTGGATTGTAGGCGTCCTTTATGTCAATGTCCTTGGTTGGTTTTTCGTGTAATTTATAGATGAATGTGGTTGTTTTGTGCTTTATTTGGTTTATAAAGTGCGGTCAGAGCGTTTTTGATTCACAGGCTCTTTCTTTCAGAGTCAGAGAAGTGAAAAAGAAAGGTTGTTGAAGTAAGTAATGCTATGTAGGTGAGAAAAAAACCCTTTTAGCTGCTAGGAAACGAGGCATGAAACAATTCTGCATAAGTTCAAAATGCGTTGGACTGAAGCGGATCGAAACTCAGCCTCCTGATTTCCAAATTTTCTCTGTCTCCGTCAGCGTGACATCTCGCGATGAACAAACAAAACGTGGAAATGTCACCTTTGTTTCAACAGCTGTAGCATCAGACAGCACTGCCATCCACGCTGTCTCCAAACTGAGAGGGGTTCTGTGCACAACTTACGCAGGTGGCACAGCAGCGGTAACTTCATTACTTATTTATGTCTTCTGACGTGTCGCTGTGATCGTAGCCAACTTGAATGCTTTTGTGCACATCGAATGGCTGAGGTGTTGTTCTACAGTGAAATAATTGGAAAACAAAGCCAGCTTTTTAGTGATATTCAGCAAAAGTCCAAATAACCATTTCCTCTTGAGAATCCCAACATTTTTTAATTTAGTTTTTGGGCATATTAGTTGAATTATTACAGAATGTTTTATAGGTAACTTTGAGTTTTGCTGCTTAAATGCTGTCTTATTAGCAGGGGTGGTATTACTGCAAGAATGAAACCTATCGGATGGCCGCTAATAAATACAGCAACAGACAAATGACTTAATAATGACAATATACAGTTATGCTTCTACGGATACCTTACACACTCATTCATTATCGGAACACCGGCCCAAACCTTTTAGCCTTTCTGGCTCCATTGTGGACTCATGAGGTAATAATTTTAAGCTTCAACCACGATTTATTTCTGATCGCTTTAAACCAACGTCAAATGGTAGCTAGTGGATGTTTTATGAGCATGTAGGAAGGATACCAGACGAAACCAAGATAGATGCTGCGCTGCTGTATGTTGTGTCGGCCTCTGTGGTAAATTTTAGTTGGTGATGATGTTTAAAAGGGGAAGACTGATATTTGAACTAGACATCAAAAAAAAGAAGAAAAAATATGTTGCTTTTTGTTGTTGTCTTCTTTGAGTTTAACCAATCAGGAGCAGTTCCCCCCAAAATGTACCCGCAACCCCCTGCAGTAAAAAAAAAAAGCAAAAAAAACAAGGGTTGATTTGCCCCTTCCTGCTGTTAATTGGTACCTCGCTTTACAATGCAGCAACATCCCATCACCTTGTGAAAAAAAATGAGGGCAAACAATGTGCCAAGCTCCTTGGCTCGTTCCTGTGCATTTTTAATGAAATGCTGTACTATTCATTAAAGGGTTGTTGTTGAAAACATTGTACAGTGTGTCCTAAATACCAACTGTCCAACAACAAATGTGATTTTTTTTTCTTCTTCCATTTATCCAGCAGAGTTTTGAAAGGTTTTCATCGGACCAGATATTGTGGAACATGACACACTACATTAGTCCAGGCAGCGCTGTATCTCTGAGCTATTTTTTAATGGAATTTTGAAAGCAGTGGGAGCCAGCGTGCACTTGGAGATGAACTGAACTTGTTGGAAAATAGTGGCTTTAAACCACCTGATGTGGACTTCTGTTGTTGTCGTGTGAACTTAACACGCAACGCGAGGCTTACTCAACATCCTCGGCCTGGCAAATGGACCAAGCGGTACTTTGCCATCACATTATGTCCTGTTTTTGCAAATATAGAAACAAAAGTGTGGGGAGCAACGGATAAAAGAGTCATAATAATGTGCCTCCGCAGTCTAAGCTCAGCAGGCAGTGACATGTCTATCCCAGTTAGAGCTCCCCTCGCTGCCCATCATCTTTTTATCCCCCGAGTTGGCCTTTTCAGAAATCCAGTGTAATGTCAAAATATCCTGCCAGCTGAGGATCAGGGTAGGATTTATAGTTTTACTGCACCTCAAGTGGGTTGACACATTAAGCGACGGCTATTCTTTGTCATCTGATTTGAAGTTGAAAGAGGAAAATCCACTGCGGCCTGCGCTGAGCACGCTCAAACGACTGTATTGTCGTCGCCTTTTTAAGTTTCTCGCTAAATCCATTGGCCAAGCAGACAAGGTGCTGGCTGTCTGCAGCTGAAATGCCCCCAAAAGCTCTTTTCATTTGTGTGCATAAAGAGAAGGAAGAGGCTATGAGGGATATGGATGTAGCGTGGAAGAAAAAGAAAGAGAGGCTAGTTCGGTGTGTGTATGTGCGAGTGTTAAAGGCAGTAAAGCTGGCTTTATCTGCCTCTGCAGAAGACCGGGGAGGTGGCGTGCAGCTGTAGTGAATTAATCAGAGTAAAGATGTTTCCTCAGGGGGCTTTTCTCATAGAGCTAGACAATAGCACGACCGCCTCACCTCCATTTTTTAATTGTCGAAATCTTCCCCGCATTGGTTCCGTTTTACTGCTCAACACTCGGCTCGAATGTAAGACACGCCGTTAAAGGTTCCCTTCGTATGCCCTTCCACAGGCAACAGCTCAGTGTGTCAGCAGCAAGCCGTGATTTATTCCAAACTCTAAAGCCAAGGCATTTCTCAGCTTTTTTTCCTTTTTTTTTTTTGTGCTGTATCGGAGCAAGCTGTTCCTTAAATTAAAATACTCTTTGCGGCACTTTAAGCGCCGAAGATAAAATGAGATAAACTGGAGAGAAAATGGCTCTAAAGACGGCATTTTCCAAGCGGCTGCAGTTCAGTTTTATTTACTTGCATCTCAATGCCAAACTCATGAAGGGATGATGTAATTTTGCCGGGTGTAAAGTCAGCACTTCTGCTTTATTTGGTGGAGCCTGAGGTCCAATTCTGAGCTGCACTATGCATACTGACTGCTGCGTTTCGGGGAAATAAAATCAACTAACATAAGCTTTGCGAAGTTCTGCTGTTTAGTTATTTGTGGATGTTTTGTTGCTGTAAAAATGCTCATCAATTACAGGAAAAAGCAATCTAAAGTTCCCGTTTTCAGCATCAATCAGCTTCACTAGTACAAACTAATAAATTCACTTTACAAATAACTCTGACAAGGAAGTGAAGTGAGATACTTGAATTAACACTTCATCTGTTTACTGTTGTAACTGAAAGAAAAAAAAAATCTATTTTTAAAAGGACCGTTGCTTAGTTTTTACGTATGTGACATGAACTTTCCACAGTTTGTGAAAATATACTGATACTAATTAACAAAACCTGTAAGTGCTGTCATATAATTTCCAGTATTCATTTTCTTTATTTAGCTGCATGAAAAGATTACAGAAGGTCAGTAGCCACCGTTGAGAACACCACGTTTTTTCATTTACTTTTTGACATTTGTGTGCATTTCAAATCTTATATACCACCTATTGCAGCAAAATAGCATGTAAAATACTTAGAGTTCCACTGCAATGTTCAGTAGCCACAATCATTGCCTGGTTGCCATGCAGGATCCCATTATTAATGTAAATAAGACGAGATAAACACCCAATTCGAAAAGCCTGGAATCCCATAAACCAAACGTGGGATATCTCATCTTGTTGGTATCATTCATTAAACTGTTCATCACCATCACTTTAATCTCCTGGACGAGGCTATTAAGAGGGAGCAGAGGTGAGCAGCTCAGCATTGGTCACTTAGTAAATGGCAGGAATACTGGTATTTATTTATTTTATAATAATTTATTCCAGTGCAGGTCTGTAGCTCCAGGCTAATCATCTAAGATTGGAGACCGATGGGCTCTTGAGCTGCTCTTCAGCCTGCTGTAATCAAAAGTCTACACCAGCCATCTCCCCACATAGACGCCACAAAAGATCCACCAGAAAACAAGCACCAGGCCGCCACCAGGGGCCGTAACATCCCCTCAAGTAACAAATCCCATATCTTGTCCTCACATAATTACTTTGTTTAACATGATTAACTGTATTCCAGTTTCAAATAAGTCATAACTGAATAAATGCTCCTGGCTATGATGGTGTTGTTCTCGCTGCCAGTGCAACTCGGGCAGCTCGAGTGATGGTGGTTACATACTTAATCTGACAATCCCTTCACACCGGTTAGAATTATACAGCGATCCAGGCAAACAGTGTTATTGTAACGATGGCGAGGCTTAATCCCCCCGAGAAATCCAATCAAAGGTCAGGCTGCAGGTCGTCAATCTTTCCAACGCTGACCATGTAATCACCAAACAGTCAGCCGAGGATGGGAAATCCAGGATTCCAACACTGGTTGTAGAACTCTTATAATCCCACTGCCAAGGCAGAATAAGTAAACAAGTTATATACACTAAACAGACATAACCCTGTAATATTAGAAATCAGGGGACATTTAATTTGATACCATTCATTTCCACTGTCGAATGAAGGAACTGTAGCTTCGGCTCTTTGGCTACGGTCGTCTCCCATTATACTTTTGGAAACTCTAGGGACCTTAAATAACCCTGAACTCTGATAGCGAAGGACTCTAATGGGACAATATGGTTCTAAGAGGTCTGAAAGACACAATGGAGCTGGATAATTAAAGGCTTTTTATGTGAGGAGAAGTATGTTAAATTCTGGGAGTAGTATGATCTTGTTAGTTCCTGTTTTTTGAGAATGTCACTGCAATTATCCTGATAATATGGAATAAAAATAGTGCTGTCTAGTAAATGCATGGACTGGAAGTTTCTGATTTTAATATTATTGCGTTGATGAAAGAAGACGGTTCTACAGACTTGTTTTATGTGTGACTGAAAGGACATATCCTGGTCAAAAAAACTACAAGATTCCTCCCGATAGTGTTGAAGCCAAGATAATGCCATCCAGAGTGACTACATGGTTACGTAGTCAGTTTCTGTTTTGTTTTGTTTTATTTTAGGGTGTTTAGAACCAATTTTTATAACTTAAGTTGTATAAGTTGTCATCCAGGCCTTTGTGTCTTTAAGACATGCCTGAAGTTTGACTAATTGATTTGTTGCATCAGATAAATATAGCTGGGTGTCATCTGCATAGAAACGAATGCAGTGTAATAATATTGTCTAAGGGGTTTCCTATTTAACAAGATATTTTAAAATGCTTTAAATATGTCAGTCTTGGTTAAAAAGAATTTAGTAGAGGGAGCAGTAGTATGTAAATGTGTCCATGGATTTCATGTTTCAACCTTTTTCCTACCGTTTATTCATATGCAAGGCTTTCATTTGTTAATTTATTCATTGCATGTCGCTGAAAAAAAAGGTGGTTTTCAAGCTATTCAGAGAACGAAAGTGGCTGTTTTGCGACTCTACCCATCCGAGGCATTAATGCTAAAGGCAGCATTTACAAATACAAGAAATGTGGCCCTCTTTTCAGCTCTAAATGGATTTCCGGCGTTCAAAGTGCCTCTGCAAGGCAGATGGGGTTATGACAGGCTGTCATACGCAGGGAAAGGTGGAAGGAAATCACTTCAGGCTGGGTCACGGCAGACAGACAAAGAAGTGGTGTCTGTGTCGTAAACTCCTCTTCTCTCGGTGTGCTCAGTGTTGCATCAAAGGCGACAGATAAAACAACAGTCAGGAGGTGACATTTGGAGTCTGTGATCTTGTGACATGCAGCACTTGGTTGCCATCAAGCTGTCTTTAAGGTAATGCCGGAGACATACACAGCAGCAGTGAGTGATACGAATCAACATGGAAGCTGTGTGGGCGCGTTTTCATTTGGTTGTTTTTTGGGTTTGTTTGGGTTTTTTTTTTTTTTGCTCCACTTAACTCAAAACCCATTCCATCCATAAATCAGTACGTGCATAATTTGATATGTTTTCCTAATTGTGCTTCTCTAAGACTTTTTCTCTTGCACACTTCTCCCAGCTGTTATCATTAGCCATTTATTTTGTGCATTACTTTTACGCAGTTGCATTTCCATTTTTGTAGAAGATTGGGTTTATTAGTGCGATAGCTGTCAGTGTAAATCATTCTTAATTTTTTATTTTTATTATTGCACATTTCCACCAATAATTGAGAGCCCCCTTTATCTTGTTTTGCTCAATTAAAAACGGTTAACTGTTTCTGCTCTGGAGGTGCCTGTGCTGGGAAGAGGAAGTTATTAAAACACAAACTGCTGTCATTATTAGATGGTTGCAGAAGCTGCTTCAGGCTAAACTGGATGCAGCAGTGGAAAAACTGTAGCTACGAGTTCATTTTTTTCTTTTTTGGGGTACCAGACATGCTTGTAAATGCTGTCAGAAGTAGTCCCGCTCAGTCTTCTTGCATGCTTTTAAGTTCGACACAGCTATAATGTCATTAATCTGATTTCCTTGATTATTTATTTCACAATAATAGACATGAAATCAACACACAAAACATTGTTCAGAGTGCAAGAGGTGTTAGTAATACTGGAAAAATAATGACTCTACATACTATGGATATATTACTAGTTACATTTTTATCATGTTTCCATACTTGTCTTTGTACAGCCTGCAGTTCAGCCTACAAGTCCTGAAAAATGTTGTGTTTATGAATAGGGCCTGGTGCAACTGTATACTTTTGGCAAACTGTATGACTTTAAAAAGATTATTAAATGAAAGTGATTTTCATAAAGTATCACAATTTAAGCTTGGATTTATTTGAGTCCTCTGATGGAATGGCTCTTAGGAGATGACCATTTCAAAGACCGTCAGAAAGTTCAACATTTTCTGTTTCTGGCTGGTCAATGGTGAAGTTTTGATGATATTTGGTGAATTTTCATTCAATAATTCCTTGATTTAGTCAGTTAAGGAAATATTTTTTAAAAGAAAAAAAGTTACATAAATTTCTGATGTCCTCTTCTCAGTATTAATTGCCTACTGAGATAATTTATATTTTATACATACATGGTGTGTATTTTTTTGCCCATGGCTGTAACAGCTTTTCAAATCAATAACACACTTTGAGTTGCAAAGTTTTAGAAGCAGTCTATGTAGGTATCTAATAGGACAAGCTAAATTTAAATGTCAATATCTGCAGTATTGTGCACTTGTCAGTGGCTAATTTTTGTGGCTCATCCTGCTTTTCAGTTATTTTTAGTCACACATCACATTCATAGACTGTATAAAAGATGGACGTAGCAACTGCCGCTGAAAAATGAAGCCAACCCGGAAGTGTCAAAAACCTGCAATATCACTACGTCCACTAGCTGCTGGCTCCAAAAAACCCCGGCTCCCATAGACTGGAACTGGAAAAGAAGTGATCACAGATCATGAAATACCGCATTCCTCCAGCTCAGGATTGTTTTCTTATTAGTTTTCATAGTCAAATCCAGAGATCAGGTGGCCAATCTGGAAATAAATCAATACTGAATTTTTAAAAAATCCTCAACATTTTGCGGGGAAAGGGGCGTGGCTTGATTGACAGTCGGCAGCGACGATACAGACGAAGCGAGCAGAAGGTGGTAAATGTGGGCGGGGCAGAGAGGGCCCGCCTCTCAATCTGTCTGACCAATCGCTGCTCCTATGGCTCCGCCTCCCTCTGACGATTTTTGCGTCACTGGCTCCAAAAATCCAAGATGTCAACCAGGAAGTAGCAAAACCCTGGCTTCATTTTCTCAGTGCAGAAACCAACAAGTAGCTACATTTTTACAGTCAAGGATCATATTAAACTTAGAGGTACATTCAGTCTAGTTGTCTTTATAATTGTGTACCTGCCACTGACCTGCTCTCATGCTCACTGATGACAACATTTGTGGTTTTCCTATTCGAAAGCCATCACTGACTCACACTGCATCTCTACAGCGTCTCAGCCAATACATTAGGTTCAATGAGTTGCACGTCGAAGCTCTGACAAGCATCCGTGTGGTTTCTCTGGGCTGGCTCATGCTAGAACCACTGAGAAATATTGATTTCAGGAGGCTGGGGGGTGGGGGTGCATATTTATCCCCGTGTATGATTTATTGAGGATGTTTGTTGCGTGTACATCTGTGTGTGTGTGTGTGCGACCGGCCCGAGCAGATGTGGGTGTTCACGCTCGGCCGGGTTACACTAACATGGCACTAGCCCGTGTTTGTGCAGCTTGCTCTCGCAGTGAGCAGCTTTAATGTGCAAACACTGCACCATCCCGTCCATGCTGCTGCGTTATGGGCCTGTTGAGAGCGATTCTCCACTATTTGCTGATCAGAGGAGGCTTGCGTCGCGGAGGTGGCGGCGCGAGGAGACGCATATATAGCGGGCGACATTCTGAGCAGCGTAACAGCTCAAGGGCCGTTGGGCGGCATCCGTAATGGGCCTCGTTTTTTTTCCATTTGTATCGAGTCTGCCACTTGTGGTAATAACATCTTATTATTTCTCCCATTTTGAAGATACACTCTCTGGTTTAGTGAAAGCGCACAAAGTCATTTTCCGCAAGCTTATTGTTAATGTCGCGTAGCTTAGCACAGTTCACAGATTTGAGTTTGAAGACAACACTCAGTTACATGAGAGGAAACATGAGGATGGGTCAGAAATGGCATTTTGGCTCATTTATTTGCCTCAGAAAGCGACATTTTTGCTCACTGTGGACTAATTTTCACTGCGATATAAAGTCCTGCACCTCTATGGAAGCAGCACAACCAGGACTGGAGGCAGAAAGAGGTGAAAATGACTTTTTTTTTAGAATTGAGACCTTTATAATGTCAGAAATCCTAAAAAAAAATGAAGGCTGAATTTCTTTGATTATTTATTTTATTTTTTAAATAAACATTCAAACCTGGAATCATCTGCATCTGTGCAGCATTTTCCAAAGTAAAGTCAGTGTTACCTGTAATGGGGAAAAAAATAGTGGTTCTATATATTATCGATGTGTTGCTCGTTGTTTCCTGTCTGCTCTGTTTAAACACAGCCTGCAGTTCAACCCAGACGTTTCAGATTTTTTTCTCCTTGGCTGCAACAGAGGACAGTTTATTTGACTTCTTAGTTTTGTTTTCTGACAGAATCTGGTGGATATGTTTCATTTTTTTTCCTTTTTTTTTTTTTTATTTTTTGAATAACCACATAGAACAAAGTGATGAAATATCTTAATTTAATATTTTGACTTTTGGAATGGCACAGATGAGTAGTTCAAGGACCATTGCTAAAGTTTAAAAAAAAGGCAATGATTCTTTCTGTTTTTACAGTTTCTGGCTGATAAATAGTATATTTTTGTGATTTTGTAAGGATAACTTGACTTTCAAACCTACTTCAGGGTTTTGTGGTTTCGCTGGTTAACTTGTATCTTTATTGTTTAGTCTGTGCACAAAGTAGAAACGGCAGTTTGTAGTTTGAAGAGGAATTCTGGGACTACATCTTAGTGAAGCATAGTGGCTGATGCAGCTTCCTCATGCTTTTATGTTATGGTTGTCAGGTTTGGTAGTACTGTTCCACTACGGAGACCAAAACTAAAAGCTGTGGTCACTGATTGTATTTCTCTACCAACATTAATACTGCATTGTGGATGACTGTATGTAAGAAATCTGACTGGGAAATTCAGTCAAGCTTCAGACTCTAAAGATCAAACACTGCAACAGATACGTCCAACACCCAGCTTCTTTAAACACCACATATGGTGTGTAGGGAATGAATTCAGCGACAGTGTTCATCATGTCTAACTCCGTCCTGCAGAATGGACAACATCAGAAACACTTTTTAACTGATCATAAATGTGCGACTGAATTTGATTTGTTTGCAGCAGATGGAACTGTTGGGTCACAAACTGCTGTTCTGACCGTCCCAGGACGCTGTCGTTCATCACCTGGACCCTCTTGTTTTTCTCAAACAGCACCCCGAACCGTTTTTAATGCATATTTTTTTTCAGTCTTTTTGCTTTTTGACTGAAAAAAAACAAAACAGATGATCTTTTTTCTCCTCCTCTTTCTTTTAAATGTTTCCCCTCATTCTACTTTTCTCCTCAACACCAGGGACCAACACAAACAGACAAGGCGCAGATTTCAGCAGTAAAGGTGGCACTGAAACAGGTATTTTTCTATCTTTTTCCCCTCTTTTTGACCAACTAAATAAAAGCCTGACACTTGTGCATGACGGCAAACCTGTAGACCTTTTTTTTTTTGAAAGTCAGCCTCATTTGACTCCCCCTCCCTCACCCTCTCTTTTTTTGGGAGAGTCTCGGCAGACAGCTGCAAGGAGACGATCACATGACTGACGGAGGTTTAGTCTTTATTACAGCTGTGTTGCTGAGTTTTGGCAGCACAGATGCTCGCACGACAAACATTATTAAAAGGTAGAAAAGAAGACAACACATTACTTATGAAATCAATTTATTATTATTTTGTTGTGACTAGTAGATTGTTTGGTTACCTTAAGTTGTGTGGGCCTGTATTTTACTCATTAAAATTGTATATTGTTATTCAGTAGTTTCAAATCTTTACAGAAAAATTACAATTTTATGTTGTCATGTTTTAATTTTTATTTTTTTTACCAGCTCTTATTGCATTTTAATAGTACCTTAAAAAGGCAATTTGAAGAGGTGACTTTGTGGTGAATTTAGAAATATATATTATTAATATTTGTGGAGACACAGAGCACAAAAATTTACATAAATTCTATTTTAACGAAAATTTATAATTTTTTTGTTTTGTTTTGTTGACATTTACATACAGATGATCTGTTTTTGTTGTTGTAGTTTAGCAGTAAAAGATGTATTTGATAGCATTATATTTAAAAGAGCTAAAATCCAAGAATTTTTCAATTTCTTTTTTATTTTTTTTTTGCTTCTTTTAGCAATATAAAGTCCTGAATCTCTATGGAAACAACACAACCATGCTTAGAAATGGAACAGAACGATTGGTTTTGTGCAGTATACCAAGATTATGTGCCATAAATCCAAAGAAAAACTAATTTTTGATTATTTATTTTACAAAAAATGAAAAGAAAATGACCTGTTTTACTATTTTCCCAAGGTCCCACTATACCAATACTGGAAAAATAAAGAGAGAGAGAGCTCTACATGGAGATATTTTACTACTCAAATTATTAATTTGTTTCCGTACGCTCTGTGTAAACACTGCCTGCAGTCCAACTGAAAAAGTTTCAGAATTTTTGACTGTTAGTCGCAGGTGAGTTACTAATGGCATCCTCAGTCGCGTTGGCAAAGTGAGAATTTTTTGTCTTTAACAGAATTGAGTCAGCGCGAACAATTTATATATTAATTTTATTTAAACAAGATGATTTTGATGTAATTTCACAGATGTAAGGTTTCAGATGGACGTCGCAGACAAGTAGTCGGAAAGTCGACGACGAACATTTTCTTTCTGTCTTTAATATTTCTGGCTAATAAATGGAGTAAATTTGCTGATGTTTTTTTTAGGCAACATGTCCGTTGAACCTATGGAAGTAGAATTTATGTATAAGATTACTAACAAACTCTCAGCAGAAGGGAACAGTAATGTACCTAAAACAGCAATTGCTATTAACATTTTTAAAAAGCTCAACTCAGCTGCCTCCGGTCATGTGACCTCACTCCTACAAATCATAGCTGTTCGTTGAGAGTCTGCCTCCTTTTTTTTTTTTTTTGTACCCCCTCTTGAAGTGCACCTGAGCTCCTCTCAGCTCTTCATTTTTTGTGATTAACCTCTTTCCTCTTTGGAGCCGACGCGCTGTAAATCAGAGGACGTTTTTGGAGGGCACCTCTAAACAGGAACGAGGTCCCCGCAGTCCTTTCCTCACCTGTTTTTGCCAACTCCAGTGTGATCTGAAGTCAGCTCTGCATGTTATTTCGCCTCCTCTGATGAGCTAAAATTTTTAAACATGCCCCTGCCTTCCCCCTCTCTCTCTCTACATTTTTTTTTCCTTCCTCCATTGCTCGGTGAAGCATGAGCACTAACCCATGTTGTTTTGACAGTGGAAATTTGTTCATCAGTGGCTCAGAGAAAATGTCTGCCACGTCTTTTTTTCTCCTCCTCTTTCTTCTATTAACACCTCGCTCTTCTGCATGATAATAACCAAACGGCGCTGTGTTTTTTTTCCCCCCCTCACTGTGTTGGGGAATCTGTGGGGACCAGCGGATGGCTGGAGGTGGAAAAGCCATAGGAGGCGTTTTAGTAAAAGGGCACCGTTTGTTTTCTCGGCGAGAGACACGCGAGGGCCAGGAAAAGCAGTGACATTTCTGAATCGCATTATTATGGGCAGATTTTCCGTTTTTACAGTGTTGCTCAGAGAGTGATATCGGACACGACCCTCACCGTGCATCCTTTTGTGATTTACTGTCGCCGTGGCGGCTCTGTGCTGAGTGTTAACCGGAAAGCAGCCGTTAAGCTGAGGATTCATGCGCTGTTTGTGTGTTTTAATCATACAGTTTACAGTTCTGCTTCTTGATGTACGATTCAGTGTTTGACAGAACTTACTTCAGAGCTAAAAGAGGCAGCTATGTTGATTCCAGCAGCAACACAATATAAATGCAGCATACATTTGGAATAGGATGAAGTTCCATCCCCAATAAAATTCCAAATAGGGAAGTTTGTAAACTGGCTCTCACATACAAATACAGAAAAAGTGTTCCAGTTAATGCACTGTACAATACAGTTGCTTCAGAAAGCAGAAAACCTTCAATTTTTTGCATGTAATCTGTCTTGTTGATTCTTTTCCATCCATCCATCCATTATCTATACACTGCTTAATCTTCACCTATCCCAGCTGACTTAGGGTGAAGGCAGTGGACACCCTGGACAGGTCACCAGTCTATCACAGGGCTACACTTAGAGACAGACAACCAAGCACACTCACATTCACACCTACGGACAATTTAGAATCACCAATTAACCTCAGCATGTTTTTGGACTGTGTGAGGAAGCAGGAGAACCCGGAGAGAACCCACGCTGCACGGGGAGAACATGGAGACTCCACACAGAAAGATTCCGCACCGGGACGCGAACCGGCAACCGTCTTGCTGCGAGGCAACAGTGCTACCAACTGCACCACCCTGCAGCCCTTGATTCTTTTCTTAAAGGATAATATGGACTTTTTCCCCCATGTATACACTCAATAACCAGTAGCACCCATAGTAACAAAATGAAAACAAGTTTTTAAGTTTTTTTTTTTGCCCAATTATTAAACATCAAAAACCAGAATCTCTCAGAAGCAGAAGTATTCAAACCTTGAGCGCTTGGAAGCATTTAGGCTTCAAGTCGCTTTAACAAATCTGAGCAGACTGTTCTCAGTTTTCTGTCAGTATTTGGGAAATTTTGTGAGGAATTTACAATCTGCAACTAAAGCAGTGAAAATCTAACGTATCTGAGCTGAAATGAAAAGTTTAAGGTTTTAAAACGAAGACAATAGCTTTTTGCAAAAAATACAAGTGAGCTTCAGTACAATTTTTGTAAACTAAAAGATAGATTTTGTGGTTTCCCTCCATATGAACAAAAACCATAACAGCACAAACGTCTTTATTGGTTTGTTTCAGTCAAAATACCTAAAAAAAAAAAAAAAAATCTTAATTTTTGCAACATGTTCCTGGCACTCTGCATCTTATTAAATGCTTGCATCAGCCTCATGCTCAGCTGTGTTCTGCACGTCACCAGCCCGGAGAACCTCTCCACTCGTGCATTCGACTTCAAGAAGACGACAAGATGCGACGAAGTGATGCGAGCTGAGCGTGGCTCCGCGCTCGTTTGCGGAATTAAGCAACGTTGATGCAATTTGCAGGAGACAGTTTGACATCAACAAAAATAAATAAATAAAATTCTCCGCAAATGCAAGTCGCACTGGTGCTTTAAAATTTATGGTGTGATGAGGAGATGAAACTTTAATGAATCGTGATTGCAGGAATGACAGCAGACGAAGAGTAAACAGGACTGGAGAGAAAAATTTTTTTTATTTTTTTGGCTTTAAAATATAAATATATATAAATTAAAAACAGCTTTTTAGATAGAATCAGGATTAATAAATGAAGATATCAGATTTAAATAAAAAAGCAAACAGGGAGGGAACAGGGAGTTGAGGTTTTGTGTTCATTAAGCTTGAATTTGATGTGCAATGAAGTGGTAAACCATGAAAAGCAACATACTCTGATATTCCACTGACCCATCTGTGTATATATTATAGTCAGTGTTTTAATATTAGGTCCACAGATTTGATTATTTCACCATCTGATGAGTGTAAAACCTCTGATTCCTCGCCTTCAGTTTCTTCACCGAGTATAACTTTGCAGCAGTTTATGACCGTTTCTATTCGGTTCTCGATGATCTCACATAAATCCTGCGCTAAACTGCTTCGACTCTCGAAGTAATGAGCTGCTGTTGTGGTAGATCAGGTGCTAATTACATGCAAATTGAGAGCACGAATTTGAAAGAAAGACGTGGTGCAAATTTGCTCGGCGCCGTTATGTGGCTCGGGGCGATTTTCTTGCCATGTTGAAAATTGATGCCAATAGTGTGAGGCTATGCTATATTTTAGTTATTAACACCAAATGTACTGATCAGACTAGAGATATAAAAACACTCTGGTAGTTTTACATCACGATGCTTTCCTTCCCGACTCTTGGGGACTACTTTTATTGGTCGACACTTGGTGTGATAGTGGAGCTCAATGGCACACAGGAATAAGATAAAGGCTTTGATACAGACATTACTTGATCCATTTATTTCAGTTTTGAAGATAAAAATATAGACAATCACTTGACTTGTTCTTTAAGGTTTAATGGACACCAGGTTGTAACTATACTTTGTGCTAATAAATGTGTTGTTTCGTCTTGTTGTTGTTCTCAATACGTGATCATCAGTGATTGGATTGAATGATGAACATAAATAGGACAAACAACAAATATGAAAAAAATTACTCTACAAAATCCATAGCTGCATTCATGTTTTGTTTTTTGCTACTTGGGGATACATTACATGCAGATTTATTATTATAGCCTCATAAAACCAGGTGACATTTTCATATTTTTATATTTAGTAGATACAAAAAAAAATGGTAATTTTGGGGGAATATCATGATGGCAATTCATTTCTATCGTGTGTTGTAGATATTTAAATAAAAGCTGCTATTCCCTAATCAATAGCTGCCGACCATAGACGCAGAGAGAGTCTGCTTCCTGAAGGGGGGCTGGAACAACAGCAGCTCATTGGTTGAAATGAACCGCCTTTGCAGTATTTTGAGCAGAAAAACTGTAAGGGCATGTGAGACTTTGATTCATTTTGCTAAAAGGGCCACGATATGGAATTTTTAATCTACCTCAGAGATTGTTTTGTTGTTTAAATGTGAACCAAATTCGGTCTCCATCAGGAAATGACCCAGAAACCAGTTGGATACAGTGGAAACCATAATTTGTTTAGCCATGTACTGTGGTCACACTGGATAGGAAACACCAACATACGGTATATATGATTGGTAGACGGCACTGTGATGTTAAAATGTACTAAAAGCAGGTGTGGGAAAAAAGAGAATGTCCCCACTGGAATTGCAAAACAAATGCATTTGATTAGATATATTCTTACTGAGAGTGTGTAAGAAACACAGATACACAACAGAACATAAAGACTAACATGTGCACACTTAGAGAAAACGATTCTTCACGGTGAAAGGTCTGGATAAAGAGCATCTCCAGGCTCTACCTTGGTTTGCCTGTGTTTTCAAGGAAAGCACGCAGGATCGATGCACTCTGACTGTTTGAATATCTGCAGTGGCAATGAATTACTCGTGTAGCTCCCCCGTGGTTCCACCTATACCTCAGTGGCTGCTGCAGAGAAACCTCCCAGCACTGCAGACAACCTCTCAGACCTTATGTGCTGCTGCAACTCTCCCACATCACTTTATCGAGAAGTTTGCTCTCCGCCGCGAAATGAGCTTTCGCCATAAGTGCTGCCTTAAGAGAACTCTTCAAATCAAACATTCGCTCAATTGTAATTATTCAATTATGTCCCCAGAACAAGGAGTGTTACATCAGTGCTGGAGTAGCTTTTTATGATTTTACTGTAATTACCTTCCTCTTTTGAAGAGACACTAAAAAAGAACATTAGGGTGTGTTCAAAGCACAAGAGCTGCTTGTCTGCAGTAGTCTGTGTACGTAAAAGTTGAAGGAAAAACTAACATAAAGTATCTCAGAAAGCCTCCATGTTTCTTGTGTTGATTCTCTGGAGCTCTGCTGGGATGTTGAACACCATTCTTCCAAACGATATTCCCTCATTTTGATAATGGTGATGGAGAATCTCTAATAGATGTTCTACTAGATTAAAATCAGCAACCCCTTGTGCCCTGTGGATGGGGGAATTGTTGAAGACACCACTCCCATCAGGATAGAAATATTCCAACATAAGACAAAGTTAACCACTCAGAACATCTTTGTATTGATTTGGAGTGACCTTTCCCTCTAAGGGGTCAAGTGGATCCAAACCATGCCAGGAAAAATGCCTTAACAGAGTCATTACCTGTCTCTGTAGAGGTCAAGGGGTCAGGCTTTTCTTTTAATATAAACCCCTAAGAGATGAAGTTGATTGGTTGTCTTGTTACTGGGCCACGTTCTGCTTGGTTTTCTGCAGTAGTCTTGGCATTCATGTGGATGTTACTGTGACAACGAGTGAAACATTACCGCAAAAACTGCTCAAGAACACCTTGAGAAACTCAACAAAGATCCCAAACTGATGGAGCGTCTATGTGGGGAACAAATGGGGTCCAAGGAGGCTCCAACCCGCAACCCAAAGGACCTAAAGGATCTACTGGGATCTGTGGTTTCAATGCTGTAGGTGATCTTTGTGTGCAATATGCCAGATATTTAGAGGGCATAAAATGTGGTACTGGTAAGTCACATGTATGTACATATATCTTATATACCACATATACGCCTTCTATTCAGAGAAACTAAATTACAATGCAGATGATTATGGGTGATTATTCTGCCTTTGGCCTCCATCACATCATACCAAGCTCAGTTCTGATTGGATGGCAGATATGCATGTTATTCTAATGACAGAACACTATAATGGGACTCCTCCATGACCTAAATTAGCATGACATTAGTACACTGGTTGGGCAGAAACAGTTTAACAACTTAAAACTGGGGTTATATGTGCAACCTAAATTAATAAATCAATAACAGCACCTCCGTGAGAACCATGCAGCAAATGTAATCTCACACATGTTTGATAGTTTCTTGAATTTAGTCGTAGGAAGCAGATGAAAGAGAGCAGAGGAAAATGAAAGGGATGTTACTCAGAGCTAATTTTAGCTTCAATTAAGCTTTTCGTATGTGGGTCTGGGGGAAGTGTTCAGCGTGAAGATGAAGACCAAACCTGAACACAAAATGTCGAGATGTAAAGACTGGAGACATACATTTAGCAGAAAGCAGTGCGTTGCTCTGTTTGCGTAGGCTGAGCGAGTTCATGATTCAGTCTATATGTGTGACACAACTGACACTAATTTGTCTGAATTTAAATCTCCATGAACTACTTCTTCTAAGAATAGCCTGGCAATAGGAGCAGCAGGAACCCTATTTCATCATATTTAAAGCTAAAATTGACTCCATAAGCCTATTTTTTGGCAACTGGCCATGGTATAGTACCATCCAAATGCGATGTTTTTTAGTGGGAAAATGGCACCAAATGCAAAGTTTGTTCCATAATTTATATTATAAACACACTAGGTTAACTGGAGACATATTTTTAAAACAGATATGTACAAAATGAACACTTCTTCTTCTATGTCACATGTAGGAAAAGCTGACACTGTCCAAAATATTCATGTATTTCCTGATACGTTCACACAAGTTTTTTTTATGGAATATTTATACAGTAGTTGTTTAGCAGTTCTTGACAGGTTTGTGTTTGGCCCTGAGCCAGATAATGACTTTCTGCGAGTGTGCAGAGAGCAGGCTGGCTGTATTTTGGCATGTCAGTAGAACTGTATTGAACTGGAAGTCGTTTGCTGTCAGCGGTGATGGCGTTGATGGCGGCGGGGGCAGAGGCTGCGACGGGGATGCACTTTACGCCGCCTCCATTAACTGCCATTTGTATTTGTCTCGCTAACGTTCGCCGAGAGGCAATGGGGAAATTCAGACAGACCCCCTCGAACAAGCGCCCCGCTTCACCCTCCTGCACCATCCTCCCCCCCCACCAACCGCCCTCCTCACCCATATAAAGATGAGTAATGTGTTCAACGCAAGCAGCCAGTGGAAGAATATATTATCCCCCCGGCCCGGGTGGCAGTGATGAATGTCCAGGACGAACTCTGCTGCATACTCACCCAGGCAGCTCCACGGGCCCGAGAGAGCACAATGAGTGAGAGACACCCAGATAGTAAGAGAGAGAGAGAGAGAGAGAAGAGCACTTGAAGCAGTTTGATTTCTTTAGTTTTAAGTGCACTCCACACTGACAGGACTGGGACATGGTGCCCCGAGACCACCCTCTCTTTCCCCAGCTATAAAACATGGCTCTAAATCTGCAGGGGGTTCTCTCTGTTGGATCAAAGTGCCCTGAGTGGACTCCCCCCCCCCACTCCTCTCTCCTGACTTCTGACTCCACTACACCAAAAGAGATGGGTAGTAGCAGTCAATTTCCCTGTTTATTTGATGGAGAGCCAGCCGAATAGTTTTGTCTGAGCCCACAGAGGCCTGCAGCGACCATCAGATGCCTATCAGTTAGAGACTATGACAACTTAATGGCAGCGCTCTTGTTTTATGTGCATCTGCCTCTTCAAGGTTGTTTCCGCCGCCCACACTGTTCCACCGGGCCTCGGCTAATGTGGAACCGAATGACAAACAGGAACTTATTGACACCACCCCGCCGTCCTGCCTCCGCAATTAGCCGCCCCGTATTTAAGCCCAGCAAATCTGTCCGAGACGCGTCCGCCCCGTCCTCCCCATGGCTCGCCATCCAGACCCCTTCACCCGGCTCTTTTGCAGGTGAGGAGTTGTGAAATAGATGCAGAGGCATTAGCAAAAACCCGAGGCACCCACTCAGAGCGCGGCAGAGATTAATAACCTCTCACTGTGGGTTGCTTTCGAACTCCTTTGCCTCACTGTTTTCTTTTGCGGAGGAGGAGAATGATACACTCCTCCTGCCTCGCCTGCCCGGCTGTGCTGCTTTGTGCCAAGCCTACTGAGGTGAAACATATATAGTACAGTCGGCGCTCCATTTGTGCACCGCAGCCTACAGCAACTGGAAGAGAAACTAATAATTGGAACGGGCACCGGGCATCCTCTTTTAAACAAATTACACAGCACAGATTGGAGCTCTTTAAATAGTTTTTACCTGCACTGGAAGGTGTAGCTTCTGCTGTTTTCAAGAAACATTAACTTAATTCCCTCATCAGAGCTGGTGTTCAAATAATAGCAATTACTCAATTAAAGAGCTCGGTGGAATTACTTGCATTTAAAGGGATAATTTTGTTATTTTATACCTGGTTATATTTCCCTTTAATATAGCTAATGTGGCTCTGTGGGTCAAGCTGACTTTGCACAGAGACTTGGGGGAAGTGCACAAATTGAGAAAGAGCTCCCTGCAGCTTTGCAAAGATTGGGTTTTTTTTTTCATGAAATATTTTAACTGTTTGTTTTTGAGTCTGGCTAAAACACATACCTGAGCTGCCTGGAACAGCTGTCTTGCTAACTGCATTAGGGATTTCCATCCAGGGGGGTAGTTGCAGTCAGACCTAATCACCTGCATCCTTCAGTTTGAGGTTGTGGATAGTGTTCTGTTCAACATGTGGGGAAAGAAAAACAAGATACCCAGCAGATAATATTACTTGTAAAAACTTATCTTTGCAGCTGAAGTTTTCCAGACTGGAGATCCCCTTATATGTTGATTTTCGATAAGACTCGAAAAACAATTTTTCGGTGGCCTCAAGCAAAAAAAATAAAATGTTTTAGAAAGCTGCAGAGAGCTTTTTGTCCAGGTTCTTTTGTGCTGCTTTTCTTTGGCAATGGAGCAGGAGTGCAAAGTTAGTATAAGCTGTCAACACTGAGTCCAATTCTGTTTTAAGGGAAACACAACTTGTGTATTTTCCCACCTATGATGTCGTAGGTAAGGTTTCCACTTTTGAAGAGCCATGTGAGGATGAAAGTATAATTCATTGGTTGGACTTTCATCCAGGAGATGGGAACTTGGATCCTGTAAGGGACCATTAGTCTTAGTTTTGTTTGGTTTTCTGGTTTAGTTAATCCCCCAAACTATATGGTTTTGGATAATATTGATTTTTGGTTAATGCCTTAACAATAACAACATTTTAGAAGCTTGGTTAAATAAAGATATCGAAATAACTTCATCAGAAAAATATGCCTCCCTCGAAAGGAAATTAAGAACGAAGTTTAGTTGTGTAGTAATATAATGTTTATGGAGACAGGGTTCAAACCGTACGGCCACAATAGCTAATTTGTTGCAATCCTGCAATGTTGAAATGAACCAGAGTTGTTCTCTATCATTGTGGGAACAGCTCATTTCCTTTTTCTTACAGTCTGACGTTTTTCTGCACAGTAAAACATTAACACCTTTACCAGAGTTCAAAGGGGTTCAATCCATTAAATTACTATGGCGACAGTGACACATAATCAATGTGGCTATGCATGTAAAACAGAAGAAATTAAACTTGATGTGAAAACGGACCACTGGTTGCGAAACATTATGCGTCGTATGAACACATATTGATGTAAAAATGTGTATTTGAACCGACAAAGACATGAGATTACGTGCCCAGGTCATTTATTTAAGAAGGATGATCTTCGTAGCAGGTTTTATGTTTGTTCACAAAGATAGAAAAAAGCAAAAATCGGTGAATGAAAGCAGTAATTATACCCATGAGTCACAAGAAGCAAATGACGATAATTATGATAATGGCCACTGGCACATGCTAAGGTCTGGAATATGTTAGAAGCTAAGAGGACAGGTGGTTCTCAACATGTTGGACGTGGAGGAAATGGGCAGGTGTAAAGACCTTATGGCCATAGGAATTGGAGTGGAGCATCTCGACAAGGACAACAACAGCGTTGAGTCTGTGGTGTCCCACGCCTGAGCAGGTCAGAGGTGGATGGTTGTCTCATTACTAAGTTAGTGTTACCACCCAGCTGACTAGAGGGACTAAGGCTGAAGGGTGCTACTTGAATAGAATAAATAAACAGAACCAAAAAAGGACTTCTTCTTGAAGCTTCTTTAAATCTAACAACAAACATATCTTCAAAACCAAAAACCTTATTGCACTAACTGGAATACAGAGGAAGACGCACCCCTATCTATGACTTCCTAACAAAAAGATTTCAACGGTCAAATTGTCAAAGAGTCTTAACTAAATCCTGAACAAGACATCAGACTCAAGAGACACATGGATGAGCTGAACATCACACAAACGCTGCCCCAGGATCTTTTAAAGCCAGGTGTGGAGGCTGACAGGAGTATGGTCCAATCAGCTGTTAGCTCCAGAGAGGGGTAGGCGGGACGTTGAAGGCAGAACAACCAATGGGGCGCAGGATCTGGTGTACGAGGCTGTAGGTCATTACTGAGTGCAAGGAACACACAGGAGCTAAGTGTAGAGTTTTGCTGAACAAATGGAATCTGTGTTTAGTTCTCATAAACCGAAAAACAAAGTGAGAACAGATCAAAAAAAAAAAGAACAGGGTGGCCTCTCACGAATTTGTTATTAAAAATGACTTTATGTCTTGAATATAAGCTAGTTTAACTGAAGGCCTGGATCTCTGCAGTTGTACTAAATAAAGACAATTATAGCACAATGACTTTGCATTTCTCATACTGGCAGTAAAAATTGGCTACCTCTCCTTTCCGTTTGATATTTTTCTTTCTTTCCAGATTTCAAATGACATTTGAGAGACATCCAGGCACACTGGTTGCAATAATGGCTTCATTCAGCTGTTGGTTCCAGGCATCCAAAAACTGCAGGAGATGCTGTGGCTGAGTGAGGCCAGCACTGATACTGCCTTTAAGAGGTTTTTTAAAACTGAAAGGAGAAAAAAAAGAAAAAAATGACACCACGAAAAGTATCTGTGAGTCGGTCTCGGTAGAGTGCTCCGGAGAGTTTCATGTTCGAGACAGCTGAGGGCTCCAGATGATGAAGATGCTGCCGGCTGATTCATTGTGAACCTTGTTCATTCCGGGGATTTACATCGTCTCCTTCTCTCTTCTTTCATGCAAAGGACCCACTCCTAATTTATAATCACCTCCTACGCATGTACTAATCATCCCGCTTAATCACAACTGGAGAGCTTCATAAACAAGGTATTCATCTGGCCTAATTGCCATGATTCCTGTGCAAAGAACAAATGGAGGAGGCGGGAGAGAAGACAGATGTAGAGATTACAGGGTTAAAGCCATGAAATTCCAATCAGGGTCTGCTGGAGAATGTCAAACCATATCTCACCAACGCCAACAATCCTTCTTATGTGCTGTAGCATAGCAATAATGAATGCTAAATTAAGAAAAAAAAAATAAAAGGTCAGCCTAATTTCCCTGCTGTGCAGACACTAATGGTGTTTGCTTGTTGATTACATTGAGAGCAAATGTTGTCCGTCTGTTCTGAGTGTTCATGACGTTACTACTGCTCTTTACATTGATGAATTAGTGTAAGACAGTGATGGACGAATCTGTTAATGTCTACATTCAGTAATTCTAAGTGTAAAATCTTGTTGTATATAATGTACAACAGGAATTGGTACACTATTGTGCAAAACCATTCAAAGTGATTTCAAATTTCATCACCTCACTATAGTTGTATTATTTCTAAACTGAGCAGTCCCTCAATTGAAAAGCAACACTTTGTAAAGATGATGCTGAAAATAAAGACTGCAACACAAGTATGATAACTGACACTAAACTGACTACACATGTGATTTCCAGTCAGATTAATTGCATGAACATGGTTCCAAAATGACCTGTGAACTTCCTCACTGTTTGTCTTCATCATGGCGCCACGTGATATTTTCATGAACCGAAAAATCAGATTATAAAGGATAGATTGGAAGCTTGGGGAGCAACTTGAACTCGTTCTATGGCACTTATCCAAATTGTTTTCTCCTGACTAGATCCTTGCTAGTGTTGTATCCGCTCTCACATGTACGTCACTGTGGATAAAAGCGTCTCCAAAATGAAATTGCAGACTAAAAATCTGTCAAACAAAAGCTGCAGCAGTAATCAGGAGGTACAGAACGAACCATAGTACGTCCTAAAATAAATACTAAGAAATGAAAAGCACATTCTTTGGTCAAACGAGACCAAGGTACATTTATTCGGCTCAGATGGGATCCAGCATGTTTGGCATTAACCTGCTGAGAACTACCACAGTGAATGCATAGTCCTGGCAGTGAGGCAAAGAGGTGAGAGTGTGATATGAGATGCAAAAGTGCAAAAACTAGACTGTGAATACCTGTGGATACACCAAAACACCGGCAGCCAACTCAGCAGAAAAGGAATTTCCCTGCGTGACAACCATCCGAAGCATCCTGTCAACATCACACAAGACTTTTAAAGTGAAGAAAAGCAGGGGGGGTGTTACCAAGCTGAATTTAAGAGATTTTTTTTAATGAAATGTGTTTATTTGGAGCAGCAGATGTCTCATATCTCTACCAACAAAAATAAACATTTTAGAGAAAAACACCATTAAAGTGAAATGTTTTGACAATTTTCATATTTTCATGTCAGGAAAGTGTTTTGTAGGAAAGCTGAGGGTTTAATTACATAGATGCTTACTTAATGTCATTTTAAGGGTGATGTTTTAGACGTTCATTGAGGAGATTATTCAGATCTCACAAAGTTTAGTTTTCTTTCGAGTAATGCATCTTTACATCTCATTGATAACACCGTCATCTACCCAGCATCCTCATCCCTGCCTCATCAACCACAGCTTAGTTTCTTTAACCGTGTTCTCACCCCTGAACGCTGTCTGACCCAAATACAGGCCAAGAAAAAAAAACTGTGCCAGCGTATTTATTACGCTTCATCCTTGTACGCCACCATATTTCAGGCAGGAACATGTACTTTCTACTCCACTACATATATCTGCCAGATTTAGTTGCTTTTAAGATGGAGATTTTACATAATGGATAATACAACAAGCTTTTAAAACACAATGCAATGTTCAAGATTAAAGCAGCCAACCTTTTTGTCAGTGTGTAGCTTGGGTTCACATTTCAGATTCCAAATAGTGATTTTAGGCTTCTAATGCTGTTTTTTGTACTTTATTTTTGCAACAAATGTTCAAATAGTCTAATATATCAGCAAAACTTGCACATTTTTCACAGGTGACGAGTCCTTAGATTTATCTGTGGACCCATTTAAAGTAGTTTAAATGATCTCCACCTGCAGCAGCTAAAACAGCAACAGACACACTAATGCTTCACTAATAATAATCCAATGGTGTCATATTTAATAATATATCATCAGAAGGATCAAACCACAACTTTCACTTGCATACTTTAACTCAAGTGAGATTTCTCATGCAGAACTTTTACATGAAATGTAATACTCTTAAATTGCTGTCCTGGTGTTTTTACTTAAGCAAACCATCTGAATACTTCTTTTGCTGTAGTTCACTTTTGTTATTTACGCGTTAGAGTTTTTGTGCCACCTTTTAAATGTCTCATTCTCAAACAAAGAATGTTGATCGTATGACTGCAAGAGTGAACACAACATGCATTCATGCACTTCCAGCATCTGAGGAGCTGTAATGCTGTGGAACAATTTAAACCAATTATTGTGTTTTCAAAATCAGCAATTGGTGATCACTGATAGCACAAATGTGAAAACTAAATAGCTGCGATCAGGGATACACAATATTGGACGTCTGCTAATATCTGATGATTTGATATTTTTTCAACATCAGTTACTGATGCTGATACAGACACATGCATATATTTTTCCACATAATTGCAGGTCACTCTTCTACTTGTATTAGCATGTCATCATGGCTATTCTTAGAGCGATGAATCACTGGCAGATGCAGGCCTAAAAAAAACAGAGCTTTTTCACATTCACTTGGCAAAATAGAAAAGCTTCTTCAGCTTAGATGTGAAACATGTTTGTGACATTTTCGTTGTTTGGCCTGATGTTTCATTTTCAACTATTCATTCTCAGATGCAGACAACATGCTGGTATCATTGTGCATCCCAACTGCATGAAAACACTGTGTAACATAGACTTCTGCAGGAGTCTGATTCTGGTTCTGGTTGACTTCACAGGTTTGTTAAAAGTGAACAGCTATTACAGCGCCACACCTATGCCCACAGAATCAGGCGTTGTGGTACATAATCAATGTTCTCAGCACACTGGGCTGGTCAGGATAGGAGCTTTTAAAAGGGAAAGGGGAAATGGGTGCTGCAGCAGTGCACAGTGTCAGAATAGTAATGTGTTTGTTGAGCATTAAAGCGTGTAAAGCCATTCGGGTATACCCCAAACAAAATTATGAACCTGTAAATGAGCATTATATAGGCTCCTTAACCTGCCCATTCCGCTGCAGCAGGCTTCACACCATTAGTGAGCCGTGATTGAATTCATTAATAACATGTTTTATCTGTGCAACCTATTATTTTGTCCATAAAACCATTATACAAACGTACTTTGGTACTTCATGTACCTTGGGCCATGTTGTTTTTAATTTAAAAGACTGACATGTTCAATTGAGCCATTGTTGTTATATCCATTGTGGTGTGGGTCAACATTGGTTGAATATGTTTAGAATCAGTTTAATTTCCAAAAACAAGACTTTAGTTTGGTCAATGTAACAACAAGGCAAGTACTACTGTCAGTTTTGATCCAAAGACCAACCATGTGACAGTTTTTTGTTGGTTTAGGCATTAAAAAATGACGAGTATCCAAATTATTGAGGGTTCACCCGTCCAATTTGACCGAAATCCAAAAGGACGACTGAGGAAGCAAAACTAGACCAGGACACTGGCAGTGCAGGGACTCACAATCCAAATGTAGGAGACTTAAAAAATCTGTTTATCTCATGCTTTGGTGGTGTGTAATGCAAAACAAATGCGCAGTTAATTGAATGGCCACACAGTAAGCCTTTGGCCCTCGGGGCTCTCTTTCAGTTTACTTTACTAATCTGTGAATGAATCTGCCTGGTGCTTCATTTTTACAGCTTTTCCTGCAAGGACTTAGTGAAATTTATCATATTATGTATCTTATTTTATAATATAAATGCATCCCTACACTGTAAAAACCCAACATTTTTAAACACATTTAAATAACGTAGTGATTCAACAGATTTTTGATGTTTTGTTAAATTGTAGACAGTAAGTAGTAAAATCACAGTAAAAAGTAATGATTTACATGTGATTTAATTAATTTCTTTACCAATATGTGACCATTAATTTATTCTTTCTAACTGTATTTAAACAGTTTAGTTATCTTTCACCACTGACCTCAGACAAAAGAAAAAATCCAGATATTTTCCTGACTTATTTTCTTATCAAACCCAACATTAAAGTAGAGATATGGCACCAAAAATATTGTTTTTCCGTGCCCCATATTCCTGTCAAAATCCCAACTTGCGCTGAGTTCAATCTCACGACGCTTGACTCTTTACATCTCGTGCTCATTCGTCCGTCTTCTCTGCAGACATCCACGATGAGAACGGGCTGAAGCCGGTCATGGTTTACATCCACGGAGGCTCCTACATGGAGGGAACCGGCAACATGATCGACGGCAGCATCCTGGCCAGCTACGGGAACGTCATCGTCATCACAATCAACTACCGGCTCGGAGTTCTGGGTGAGTCCGTCGATCTGGGCCTTTGATTGGCTTCAGCGGCAGAAAGTGATTGATTTCATAACTGATTAGCTCTCATCGCTTGGAACAACATGTTTGGCATTGCGAGGTGGACAGCGGAAACCTTCTGAAGCTCTTTTTTATTACATTTTTGAATCTTTAAAGCCTTTAATTAAACTGCACTTAAAGTCTGAAGGCTACAACGGATTTTTGAACAGGATATTGTAGCAGAGCAAATACACAGAGAAACTAACCAGGCAGGTTAATCCATTTGCACTCATATTCTCACTTAGATATTTGATGCACCATTCTTGATTGCATGCATGGCTTGTGGGGTTTTTCCGCCTCCAGCTATCGTGCTTTTTGTTTTTCCTCTTTACAATCAGCCGCTAATGACCGCGTAGGAGGTATTTTACATTTTCTTGCATTCTTCTCTTTATGGCTGTGTTTCACTGCAGCCTTAAATGACCTCCGCAGCATAAGACAAGCGCATGCAAATTAAACAAAGATTTATTTATTTATAACACTTGTAGCCTTTTCAATTACTTTAATCATTGTGGAGAATCAAACATCAAGCAGCATCGGGGGGAAAAAAAATTAATAAATAAATAAAAACTCCTTGGAAAATTGATCCGTTGTGATCTGCGCCGGTATCTACTCCACAGGGCTGTGCATCATATTTTGTTCCCCCTCTGTAAGATGAAAGTAGTTTCTGGCTCACACAGGGATACTTTATCTCGTCTTTGACATAAAAGTTTGGCTTCTGAATGTCTGTTGCCCAAGAAAATGTCTGAGAGGAGGCTGATAGCATCGAATGTTTTGAGGGAAAGAGTTTTGAAATGTTAGCCACTCTATATTGAAATCCTTCTACAGGGAGCGCAGCTGTGGCCATTTTCTATCAGAACATTTCGGTGTGGCGGAAATGGTGGCTGAAAAGCACTTGTCGTGTTTCTCCGACAGCCTGTTTTGCCAACAGTTACCCCTAACTTGGCATGAAACAAAGCCACGTCTTTCTCTTCATAAAATCTCACATTAATGAACTGCCTGTGATGCCTAAATGGTGACTGCAAGTGAAGTTCGTCCCCTCGGGGGCAGATTCACTGAGCCGGAGCCAGAGCTGCGGATTTTTTTTGCATGAATATGGCGGGATATTTATGAACACAGGTGACATAAATGGGCGAAGATGCTGCTGAATTTATGAGCTGCTGAAAATTACGATCTGGTGCTGGACTGTTTAAGAGGACTCTTGTGCAAGCTTGAAAAGTGAAACCGTTTTTTCTCACATTTGCAAGATGAAAAGATAATATGTGGAAAGTATCGACCAAAAAATAAAGTCTACAGTCTAGCAGCAAATAAACCTCCAAGTCAGGTATGGTTAGTTTGAGGTGACCTTCTTTGTGAACTTTGTGGTTCCAACAAAATCACGTAATTTATCAGCAAAATTGCTCCATCCAGGAAAGAACTTCAAGTAATGCTGTTGTACTGTTTTGGGTGTTTTAATGTTGTGCAATGCTGCTTTTCTGTTCTTTCATACACACCTTGTATCTGGCCAGTCTGATTATGTTCTATAATCTATTGTGTCAGCCTCTAGCAGAGCACTTTCATGTGGTACCCATAATAATACAGGCGATTGGGATGCTGAAGGTTTGAAGGTTGAAAGTTTGAAAAGTCCTTTCTTTCTCTTTTAAATCTCCAAAATGGCACCATTTTCAGAGCCAGAAATGGTACAAAACAGAAAAAATAGTCTGGTTTCCAACTTTCCAATTCCCTTTGGATGGATCAAGCATAGCAGGCGATTTCTGTCGTGAAAATTGACCCCCAAAAATTACAAAAAAAGTAACCATTTGCACCAAAACCAAAGAATTCCGAGTGCAACCAAGAAGCTATGACAAAAAACAGGTGAATATTCAACTGAACTGCAGCCTGTGTAGGCCTGATGTAGTTAATTTTGCACAGTAATCGCAGTTATACAGTATATTATCCATGTCACCCGTCTACTGTGGTGACGCCTGGCAAGACATGGGTGGCAGTGACTGTAAATATATGTCATACTTTATAAGGTGTGTCCTGCCGTACACTCCGTAATTTATCTTACAATGTTTGGAAGACTTACAGGAGACAATAAATATGACAGAAAGGGGAGTAGCATTTATAGGCCGGGATATGAATGTTGTTGGCAGCAAAAAGGACCAGAGCCAACCATTCATAAAGTAATGTAGTCAATCCAAAATGGCTGCCACAAATCAGTTTATAGAGACACTGATGCAAAAATATGTCGATATAAAATGCTGCTTTATGGATATGTACCGCTAGACAAACTCGGCTCAATTTTGATTGATCCTTTTGCTGTTTTTGCTATTTTGGTGAAAAAGGCAGTTTTTATCATGAGGACCAAAGTAAACAGCACAAATTGAATAATACTTAAAAGGTGAATAAGCCTGTTTAAGTATTCAATCCTCAGCCAAAAGATGCATTTAAATTGGCTTTAAACAAATGGATGCTGATTGAGTTCGAGGCGAGAATGCCAGAATATTAGTCTGCAGAAGGTTTTTCTTCAGTTCATTAAAAACCTGAAGAGAAACTAAAGGATTTCTTTAATTTTAGAATGTCAGCGCCATTATGTTTGACCGTCCACTATGTTTACCCGTAAAACATCATGTGTAAAGAGCACCAAGCTGCCACGCCACACGCCTCAATCTGCTCCTTTATACGCTAAATACTGCAGCAACTTCCATTTTAGCACAGGCAGCATTTCATGTTTTATGTCTGGAATGCATCATGGGGCAAACACTGCTGTGTCACATTTTACGGTACGACCATTTATGACCCGACATACAGCCGAATATACTACACAAAGCTGCATAAATGACCTCGTCGGCATGTTTGATTATTTATTTTCATCACTTCATGCCTTTCTCCATTTGTTGGTAACTGACTTATCATTTCTTCCACCCCTCCACCCTCCAACTCACTTCATCCGACAGCATCCACGTGTTCTGCTCTGGACAGTAGCGGTTCTCGATGTCTCGGCACGGAAAAACAAGATCATTTTTAAGGCATTTTATTAATTTATTATTTGATGTGGGGAAAGAGAGTGCTGGAATGACTTGCTGCTCATGTGGTATGCACCGCAACCGCTCAACTATCAGATCACCCCAGACATGAACGTTATCTAATCATAGCTACAATGTGTGAATATGTCCATTGCTGATTAGCCTGTTGATTATTTTCTTCACTGATAAACTAGCTGTTTGCTCTAAAATGTCAGCAAATGATGAATCTCTCAAATTTCTTGTTTTATTCCACAACAGATAATCACTTTACCGTCATAGAGGATGAAAGAACACAAGTTATACAATAGTTGAGAACTAATTGCTAAAATCACTGTTGCAGCCATAGGCAAAATACATTTGTCTTCATCTCAGTGGAACTATTCTCATAATAATTTCAACATCAGCCTTGTTACAGAGCGACAGCAGAGATTCTGGTGTTAGATTTCTTTTCATGTCCATTGTTTGCAGCTTTAAAATCGGACGTGTGCTGCTTCCGTGTGGTTCACTGTCTGCTGAAGTGAAGCCACGCTAAGATCCTCTTGCACATGCTACCGCCGCTCTCTCTGCTCTCTCTCTGCTCGGCTGTGTGCTGCTGTGCTCTGCTTACCATTTGTTATAAGGCCGAGCTGTCTGCACCAGTCACTATATTTAGTTGCCTGAGAGCCGGGGGGAAAAGGTGTTCTGGAAAAGTGTGCACTGCGGAGAGGAAAAGAGAGATGAGCAGCGAGACAGAGTGAGAGAGAGAATGCAGATGAGGATACAGATAAAGACAACAGAGGAAGGAGGGTAGAACAGGAAGGGAATAAAACAGACTGGCAATGTAGACACGGAGATGTTATTAGGCTGCGGATTTTGATGTTAAAAAAAAACAAAAAAAAAACAACAACACACACTCGTCCCCAAATTACAATGTGTGTGTAGCTCTGACAGAAAAGACTGCTCCATCTCCGGTAATTGACACACTGTAGTTGCACCCTGTGAGCTCATATTGGATTCTTTTGTCATGCTCATCTCAGGGGTGAAGTCATCTGTGCCAGAAAAGTAAGAGAAAACTTAACGGCATTGAGCAGTGCAAATCCAACACTGGTGTCATTCTGGTCCTTTTGTTCTCATTAGGGGTGTAGTGCTAAAAGTGTGGACATGTGTTTTGACTGTTAATTTTATAGATTTCACATACAAAGAGTTCTTATTTCTGTATTCTGCTTGCCATCATTTCTGTGCTCACCACAGTGATCTGAATCCACAGCAAAACAACAGGCCTACCTTGATGACATGCTGAAGAGGTGCTGGTTGACATAAACCTCATTGACTCAATCGCCCTACAATCAGACTGGATTACCTTCTTGGCAAAATATGTCACTTTGCAATTGTGGCCTGAAGAGGACACATTTCTAAATAGAACTGAGCAGATGGGTCAGTAGGGGTCAACAGGAAACTTGGCGTCATAGGTCATTTAACTGCCAACATATTTTCAAAAGCTCAGCAACAAGCACATGGCATATCCTATACTGCCGATGCTTGACAGTGCAACCCTTCCGTTGGTTCCCCGGTGGAGGGCTTTTAATGTGAAAGTGCAGTTTAGAACACATTGCTCTAGAAATGTGTTCATTAAGTGCTGAAACTGATATGTCTGCGAGATGAAAACAAGAGGAAGTGGCGTGGGAGTGAAAAACAGTCGGTGAGCAGCGCTGAGCTAATCACAGCGAGGCATTTAAGACCAGAGATTTCTCTGTCGTTGCCTGCAGTCATGTTGATCCAGCTGTTTTACTGTCACACTTCGCTTTGGTTCGAGGGACAAGATCCGTCTACGTTGGCTGTGATCAGCCAAGTCAATATAACGAAGGTTAAGGATGACAACAATAATTTAACCAATTCAAAAAATATTAAGTGATAAGGCAGGCATGTCAGGAAATGTATTGCACATTAGCTGCAGTACCTAATTGTGCACCAAGAGGAGTATTTTACCATTGAATGAGACAGATTACAGCAGTTTGTAGTGAATCGGTGGTTACTTAGACTATGGGCAGTTCAGTGTTGGCAAGCAGAGAGCATTGTGGGGGTTTAACAAGCACCATGACAAAGACTTCTGTGGCGGTTAATGGGCTCCGACCAGAACTTAGGTATTCAAGATGAACCAAAGTCTACTATGACAGCAATTACATCTAACGTCCAATGATTTAAATAACTTAATTTGCATACAGAATAGTATCAACTGGACTTCCTTTTGTTTTTAACACATACATGGATATGGATTGATGCTAACTATCAGTTGAGAAAATAGTTTAAAATTTGCATTTCTATCCTTCATGCACAGCAGCATGGAGCCCAAGATTTGTGACCGTGAGGACTGTTTTCGCAGCAACAATCCTACAAGTGCTCAGAACATGTACATAGAACCAAATGCACATGTATAGAATGAACTCCCCCAAGTGGATCCAGTAGATAGAAAATCACAACAAAAGCTGTTTGACTGTATTATCCACTGCTGCCCATTTGCACATTTGCAGGGGAGTATTATCAACTCCTGGCTATTCCAAAAATGATCAAAGAGCTGAAGTGTGAGTGCAGCTAAGGTGGGAAATGCAAAAGTCTTTTTTTTTTTTTTGACCTGAATGTCTATTTCCAACCAGACTGCTCATGTTTCTTGACCAGATTTTTACTGAATGTTACATTGCCATGTTTCACATCTCAGCAATGACTCTACAATGATATCATAAATGATAGAGATCATGGTTAAAACATTTAAAAAAGAATCAGGACAGAATTCTTTCACACTAGGGGTGAGAGTTGAAGAAAAAAGCTTCTTACTAATATATTCAGAAAATGTCCATTCATCCTATAATGACCATTTCTGGCACAAGAACATCCAATGAGAATACAATGAGGATGGATGGGTTTGACAGAGCGAGAATGGCCTGCTAAATGTCCATAAACACAGCAGTCCCCTCATCACAGAATTCCTGGGTGTTGCACTTCAGATGATTCAAGCTGATATCTCCAGCTGCTGTTGGGGAGGTGCTAATGTGCGACGCTGCCCGGCACAGTAAGTGTGCGAACAGTGTGACACTGGGCTGAAGCGAGGCACTTTGTGTGAAGGGACAGTGCGCTCTGCAGGCCGAGCGGCCTCCAGTGGGGCCTGTGCCGGCAGGCTGATTGGAGAGGAGTGTGAGAAGTCATCAGACACTCATCAGCCCTCACCATTTTAACCTCACACACCCTGCTGGACAGCTGTCAGTGGCTGTATCGCTTACACTGTTTCCCTCAGCTCACATTGCTCTGGTTGAGTGAAAGGTACAACAGTAGCGCTGCATCCAGTACATTCACAGAGTGATACAGTGCAGATAAAACCAGCTAAACTTACTTTCTCTTTCTTGTTATTCGCAGAACAGTGTGTACCATCTCTCTGTGGCAAACATTAAACTGCAGCTGGAGACTGGCTTGTCCTGTTCAAAAGGCTGCATGACTCAGCTCAGACTGTAAAGAATAAGTCTGGCACCAGCATAGGGGCTTTTTATTTATTCAACCAACGGCAAGATGGATGTGGGAGTTGCTGGTGTTCTTAATAACAGGAAGATGAATTACTTACAAGTTACATTTTATTCAAGGTTAGCGAGAAATGTTTTTATCCCGAGATTTGTTTTAAAGTTTGAGCTTCCCCCAGGTAGGCCGAAAAATCTATTACAAGTTTAATTAAAAACATAATCTTTCAGTAAAAATGAAGTGTCTCTCCGGTCATTGATTAAACCCCCAAAACTCATCACTTTCCATCAAAGTTATATATTTCCCGTCTTCACCATGAGAATAAACCGTTCATGCTTTAAAATGGCTTCGATGTAACTGTAAACCATTGTCCCCGTCGCTCGCTCCACCCTCGTCTCCACTTCTAAAGAAAAACAACAATGTATAATAATATTGATACATGATGAAGCTCCAACTTGCAATTTGATAAGATTGATTGCTTCAGGGTTGCAAGGTAGCTCGGTGGTTAGCAACCGGTTCATGTCCCGGTGAGGACACCCGGGATCTTTCTGCATGGAGTTTGCATGTTCTCCCCGTGCAGCGTGGGTTCTCTCCGGGTTCTCCAGCTTCCTCCCACAATGTCCAAAAACATGTTGAGGTCAATTGGTGATTATAAATTGTCCGTAGGTGTGAATGTGAGTGTGCTTGGTTGTCTGTCTCTAAGTGTAGCCCTGTGATAGACTGGTGACCTGTCCAGGGTGTCCCCTGCCTTCACCCTGAGTCAGCTGGGATAGACTCCAGCCCCTCCGTGACCCTAGTGAGGATTAAGCGGTGTGTAGATAATGGATGGATGGATGGATGATTCCTTCGGGTTGTTATGTATGAAACCCAGCAAGTGGGAATGCTCAGGAATGGCTACTTGTTTAATAGATGTTATGTCCCCTATAAAAAACACAATAGAATGATTAAAAGCAACTATCCGCTTTGTTTCTAAGCCCAATCTTTTATTTAAATCAGCTGCTTAAAACATTCCAGCTCTTGCCACAGAGCATTTAGCATCACAGATGTCTCTGTCATGGTGCTTGTTGTGAGCCAAACTACAACAATTATATATATATTTTTGTGGTCTTTTAGAGCAGATACAGGAATGCATTTTATTTTCTTAATGCACTGCAGAGCTAAAGCATATACTCTGGGTTGATTTTAATAACTTTAATATATATTTCTTGGAAAACAGTATTTGGATTTCAGACTCAGCAGATACTAAATATTAAATGTCTGATTGAATTGGGGAACAAAAAACTTGCTACATCTCCATCTGAAACATTGATTTTAATTAGACAGGCTTTTGTTGCCTAAAAAACTAGGAACATGGACGTCATGGGCTTTGTGCATCCACCTCAACAGCCTCCCTATAACCTGTGTGTGGTCGTAAACAAAGCCTTTAACGCAGAGGTCATTGTCTACCTCCCCAGTTCAGGTTGGAAGTGGAACACTTTGGATGCAAGACGGCCTTAGTATGTTTCTGCAAGGACAGTATTAGAGAAGGACAGCAGTGTCAAAAATAGGCTCATTTGCTCTGCAGGATGGCCCACAGGTTGTATGTTGCACCGGAGCTGCAGAGGGTCATCAGTGAGTAAAGATCCTGGTTCCAGCAGTGGGGCGCTGGAGGTGCCAGGGTGAGGCCTGTTGGATAACACTGAGTGCTGTTTGGCCTCAGGAAGCTGTCACATGAGCCAGAGTGACAGTCAGCTTTCTTACTCTACACTGGGTTCTGTCAGAGGCACATGGCCCTCTCCATTTTCTCTCCTCCTCACCCCCCGCTGCCCATTGTGGCCGGACGTGAGGCGACTAGTGATGGCCGCCTGATGGAGATGTGTTGCTGCATTGCTCTCTGTTTGCTACGAGAGGGGGAAACAAACTGGTTTGACTCAGCTTACCCACCCTTTTAATCACATTATTGGTTCATTACAAACATGTGATTTTTGGATAATTAAAAAATTAAAATAATTAAATATATTCAGACAATTTGACATGAAAAAGTCTTTTTGGGGTAAATTCTTGTTTAAAAAGCAAAATTAAACTGTAGCTTTTCATACATCTTTACATCACAAGGTAGAAAAAGATGCAAAACCGCATTTAAAAATAAAGAGGAGAGTAGATTTATAGTGTTGAAGTGGAGTTAAAGGTGAGGTTCCAGCAGAGCCATTTTAGGAAATAAAGGATTGACAGATTCATCAGTGACTTTAAGATTCTGATTAGTAAGATTCATTCAGAAAGTCACAACTCTTTTTCATCTTTTCAGGATTGTTGAAAGATCATTTAGTTTAATGTTGCACAAAATCATAGTGACTCAAACATTTTTGGCTGTATGATGTGAATTTTGACGTTTTTACAGCATCAATGCAAGTTATTTTTTTAAAAAAGATCTTGTATCTATTGATTTATAACAGTACTTTTTCAGTCTTTTAGAAGATGCTGTAATTATTTTGCCACTATGACAAAATTCAAGCTAAATTATTGATGCTGAAGGCCTGTTGTGTAGCTTTACCTGATGAAAGTTTTGGTTGCCAGAGATAAAGACATGACACAGTAACAAAACAAAAACACACACACACACACACAACACAGTCTAAATTCTATAGATTGTATTTAAGGGATGGACATATCCTCCAGACAAGAAAAGTGGAACCAATGGCAACCTCTAATCAACCCCTTGACTCTCCTAAAACAGCATTTTTGTTAAAAGACAAATTTATATCATCCTTTTAAAGATCATTTGGTCCCTTTCTTTCTGAAGAATCGTATTTTCTATATCACTTCCAGGCTGTCACAGCCTGATAGGAAAAATACGACATCCTCCTCTGACACTGACACAGTAAAACTGCTTACTTTGGATGAGTCAGTGACCCTGAGAGGGAAATCTCTCACAAATGAGACAGATGTGAAGAAGATCTGAGAGAGAGGATGTCAGACTGCAGCTCACCAATCAGCTGGAATCACCTGGACTCGCCCTAACCTGTGAGATTATTAAATAAAAAAAAAGAAGACATCTTCTGGAAAACACGGGCATCTGCTCACTAACCTTGTCCTTCAAAGCAGTTGATAGATATCACAGTTATTCATAACGGGGGACAGCTTCAGGGAAGGGTGGAAGATACTGGCAGTAAAACTAAGACAAAGTGACATTGCATCACATTCATGGCTTTATCTCTGAATTAGATACATAAATATTGTATGCAATAGCAGCAAATACTGTAGACTTTCTTGTAACAACTGCATATATCAAGGTTTGGTATATGTTCTTTTGAGTATAAGATGAAACTGCAAGATTTTGATAACTTCAGAGAGCTTGTAGGGTCCATGCCTCAGTGGTTTGGAGCAGTTTTGGCAGCATGCAAAGTCTAAATAGTATATTATGAAGGAATAATGTGTTGGCTATGTGTTGTATAATAGTTCAAGTAGAAAAGAGTCAACACAGTGTGCCGGCGTACTAATCAATAGTCTTTTCAACAGCTGGAATTAGCCGACATGAAGTAGTGATACCAGCGTAAATAAGATTGCAAAAGCAAACCCTCTGGGCGTGCTGAATCAATGAAATGTTTGAATTTGGTGTTTATTTTGTATGAGGAGGAATGTGTTATTGCTTCTTTCGAAGTCTTGTTTAAGAATGACTTGGAGGAAGATATTTTTGCTGGAATCGCATGCTATTAGTGGAATACACAAGTAGCATGTTCCAGTGAACTCATAGACATTTATCAGCGGTTTTGAGAGACACAGTCCAACATTTCAGCAGTTGAAGACAGATGTTTTCCTCAGGAGTTAGTGGAGACCAAACCACAGTTAAAATGCAGTTGCACATGTAGGTAAGCGACTTTTCAGCCTGTAAGCTTGTAAGGTGGAAATATCTAAATGTTGTGCTCACAGCTTGTTTCTGCGGCTGCCTAGGAACCAAAAACAAATTGTCCTTATCTTGTCATGATTGACATTAGTTTCTTCTCCATTGGTTTTTGGTACAAAGGGTTAGTCGAGGACATTTCTAGCCCATCCATCCATCCATCCATCCATCCATCCATCCATCCATCCATCCATCCATTAAATCCATCCATTAAATCCATCCATCCATTCATCCATCCATCCATCCATCCATCCATCCATCCTCTTCTGCTCATCTGGGGTTGGGTTGCAGTGGCATCAGGCCAAGCAGCTCATTTTTAAGCTCCTCCTGGGGAATCCCAAGGTGTTCTCAGGCCAGGTGAGATATATACAATTCCTCTAGCAAATCCTGGCACTACCCTAAGGTCTCCACCCACTTGGACGTGCCTGGAGAGCCTTTAAAGAAAGGCGCTCTGAAGGCATCTAAAAAGGATGCTTGAATCACCTCAGCTGGCTTCAGCAACTCCACTCCAAGTTCTAAGGCTGTATCTGCATTCTTATGTCGAAAGCTGAGCCCATTCTACCCTACAGAGGAAACTCATTTTGGCTGCTTATAGCCAAGATCTTATTCTCTTCGTCACTACCCAGAGCTCCTGACCATAGATGAGGGTTAGAACGTGGATCGACTAGTAAATTTAGAACTTGGCTTTCCGGCCCAGCTCCCTCTTCATTCAGATGGCGCTGTGCAACACCCGCAATACTGCTGACGTCGTTCCAAACCATCTGTCCATCTTGAGCCATTTTACCCTCGCTCGTGAACTAGATCTCGAGACACCTCAACTCCTGCACTTGGGGCAGCAACTCACCAACCCAGAGGGAGCAATCCACCAGTTTCTGGCAGAGAACCACGGCCTCAGACTTGGAGGTGCTGACTCTCATCCCAGCTGCTTAGCATTACAAACCGCCCCAGTGTTTGCTGAAGGTCACATCCCGATGAAGCCAACAGAACCACATGATCTGTTAAAAAGCAGAAATGCAACTCAGAGGTTCCCCAACCAGACTCCCTTCTCACCCTTGTTCACGAATTTTACAAAAAGCGTTTTATGTCGGATAACTCTCATCTGACCTCTGTTATTATTTTCCTTTCTAGTGTTCCCTCATTTCCTTCTGCATTATTCTTTTCTATTTTGGTCTCTTAGCAGCCTCTCTAGTAGCCAGAGGGAAGGTACTCGGCTGCCCAGCAGCCTCCTCTTCCTCCTTCTTTATAACTCCTCCATCTCTGCAAGGACAGCCATGACTGTGAGGAGGTCATTACCACTCCAAAATCCACCCCACCCCCCGGTTGCGACAGCACGTGAGGCACGGGAGAGAAATGTGCCGTCACCATGGCCATCTCACGACAGTGGTCAGCAGTGGATATCCACTCCGGTCATGAGTCAGAGGATGACATGATGTCTTGTGACATGACACAGAAAGGCAGAGGGCTGCAGCTGCAGTTCAGATCCTGCTGCAAGTCGGAGAGAGAGAAAAAAATGCTTTGCAAAACATGCTTTTCGTCTTGGCCAGTATACATGATGAGGGTGAGGGGAGGAGGGTGAGTGGAGTCATCTGTCGCTTTGGCAAAACACTCATTTACATGACAAATGGTACTCTGTGTGTGTTTTTGACAATGTGTGCCACTGCCATGGTCCTGACTAATCAGTGGTGTACACCAGCTCTCATTTCATCCTCTCGATTTCACGTTACAGTGTCCTTCACACTGATTCAGGTCAGTAGGTTTGAGAAGAAGATCAACATTTTAGGGAAACACTCTTATTTGCTTTGTTTCTAACAGTGTGATGAAAAGATCAACAGTGTGTTTGTGCTGCAGTGCGGAGATGGAGTTGATTAGAACTACAGGCAGGAAGAAACAAAGAAAAACACCTGTAAACCTCATATTATATTTGATTTGTAAAAAGCTGAGACTCCAAATAGCCCATTTACAGCTACACTGGAAAAAAGGCAGGTTTTAAGATTTTTAGATGCATCTGATTAAAAGATTAAAAGAACCGAACCCAAGTCTAAAATCGTAAAATTTCATCCAGATCACATTATTCCTCGTTTAAAGAAATCACAAAAAATAAACCATTTGATGTAATCAGTTTGGATAAAAATAAATAAATTCAGCATTCGTTGCTGCAACTGATAATTCTGCTGTCAGATAAGACAAACAGTCCAGTAGCAAACTTCATAGCTGAACTGCAGGCTGTGTTTAAACAGCAGATGGCATGCAAAGTGTACATGTATATAAAATAAAGAATGAAAACAGTTCAATTTTTCTTTTTCTTCATTGATGTTGCACCCTTCTAAGCATGTCATACTACATTTAAGACATTTTACTTTCTTCCAGATATGGTCGGTCTGTTTTCATAAATGTCCAAGACTTTATTTTGAGTGAAAAATTAGCCCACAGTGAGTAAAAAAAAACACCTAGAGACTTCTTAAAATGTGAGTTGCTACATGACTTGAAGAATCACCTGAACAGGAGGAAAGTTTCAGCCCAGTTTGACCAGTTCATATGACATTTGTTTTTTAAGTGAAAGTTTCACTGCAAAATGTTGCTGAAATTTGAGATTTTAAACGACGTCAAGAACCATCAGATTTGACCTTTTTCACAGCATGGCCAGCTGATTCCTTAAATCGTCACAGTGACGTTGACCTTCGTGCCTGTAAACGGACTAAATCCAATCACGCCTGATATCAGTGGTGCTACACAGAAATACTCACACACACACACACAGGTACCAAACACACCGACGTGTCTGTTAATCTCTCTCCCTGAAAGGCAGCAAATTTCCCAAAATGGAGAACTTATTCATTGGCGCCTCTGTGAAGCCACTGACCCTCATTGCTTTGCAGGGGAGCACGTCTGTTTCTCTCTATGGAGCCATCTCTTACTTCACTCCATTTGCTTTTATAACTTTGTGGAAAGTTTCTTATATAACCTGAGCCGTCGTGTTTTCTAACCAAACCTGGCTTTTTAAAGGTCAGTGTTTGCTCAGCCCTTTGCTCAGCCTTCATTGTGATTCCAGACAAAAAGCAAACTATATTGATATTCATGTTGAAGTTGCGGATTCTCTCCCAAACTCCGCCGTCTGAACTAACCGGACGGAATAGGAAAATGTTGCGGCTAAATGTTGCTCCGAGGAGTCATTGACGGCTGAGGGAACATTTCAATTTTATTAGCTTTGGGAGCTGCTCTCCATACGGACTGTCAGCTACAGAATGCAACAGATGCACTGGAGGGATTTGGGAAGCATGAAAAAAAAAAAACCTCCAGATGGTTTTTCCCTGGGAGGAGATGGGCGTCTCAACCTGCACATGGACGCGGCTCTGCCTCGGCTAATAACAGCTGATAAAATGAGTGAAAGCAGGATGGTGTTAATGTTTTTTTTTTTCGGTCAGCAGTAGAGTAAATCTCCATGATCCGAGGCCGTGTTGTTTTCAATCTCTCTGGCCGGCCTTCTGATGACAGATGATGGGTGCAGCAGCAGAAACAGCCTCCCTCTGCCCTGCTTTCTCAGAGAATGTGTTAGATGAGTGTGATATACTTTGCTCCGAGACAGAAAAAAAAAAAGCTATTATAAGCAAAGGATAGTCAAGATAATTGCACGCCGCAAATGAATTTTCAGCAATTACAGTTTGGCGAGATGGCGGGCTCATTTCGGCTGAATTGAAAAGCAGCACTGCAGGTCTGGAGGATAATGAAAGGGACCAGTAAATAGCTCATTCGAATGGGTGCTTTGACAAAACAGAAATACAAAAAAAAAATATCCCCAAAAACATCTGAATTAGAGATGGCTAAGTGGAGCAGAATGACAGCAAAGATAGTCGCATTGGCTTTTAATCTCTGACAGCCGTGTGTCAGAGGGTTGATTTGTTATTCCGCAGCCTAAAGAGCTGGTGTCTTCATTGGGTTCCCAGTTACAGGCACTCATCGGACATCAGCACGGTCCATTTCCTCCACCGCCTCCCTGGAGTGCATGAGTCACTAACTCCGACCCTCACAACATTTTAGTTCAATCGCGAGCTTCAAATGGAGAATATCATAAAGATGGCCATATGCAATTTCCTCAAAAGGCTTTTTTTTTTTTGCCACACTATTGATAAGTGCTCTGTAAAACAGGCCTCTAACTGTGACATTGTCACTGCACCTTACTACTCAACCACTCATTTACACAATTTTCACTTAAACAGCAACATAATTTACTAGAACTTTGACTCTGAATGGAAATTCAAGACGTTAAACGCACCAAAGTAATAAATACAAATACAAGGGTTGTTTGTGGAGCTGTCAACAGTAGGTCACTTGTTCAAATCCTGACCAGCCGGAACTCTCTTTCCCCACTTTTCATATCTCTTTTAGCTGCCTAAGATATAAAATTAGGGATAAACACTTATTATTCGAGGGAATTTTGGTAAAAGCGTAGATCGACCACAAGAATAACAATGTTTTTAGATGTTGTTAATGTAAAAATACATTCATAGAACATCAATGTTCAACTTGAAATAATCTGTAACCTGGCTGCCCTTCAACCTTGGGTTAGAACACTTTTACTTGTTTGCACCATCTGAATTCCTTAAACTTTATACTTTAAGTTTAATCAACAAGTTTTTTTTTATCGTTAGCAATGAGACATTTAGTCCACCTGGTGGTGCGACCAGGTACTACAGCTAACCTCAAGTGGATTTTATTATTTTTTTATTTTTATTTTATTATTTATTTTTATTATTTTATTATTGAGTTTCCCTTCTGGGATAAATAAAGTATTTTTCATTTCATTTTTCATTTCATTTTCTTATAAGCATGTGTCCCGTCTTCTGTCATACCAGGTGGTTTCTTTCCAATCAGTTAAAATTTTAACCACAAATAATTGGGTTATTGATCACTTGTTAAAATCATTCGTATTAACTCTAAATTCCTACAAGAAAACAACTGAAGTGCAGATATTAAGTCCTGGTATTTTTGCAAAGGTAGGTAGCAAAGACCGCAGTTACTAACATCAGACAATTAATGTTCAGCAGGATTAGCATCAACTATTAATTTCAAATTTCTTGATAAAGTTTTTTCCACACAAGTCAACCTTATATTGGCACAGAGAAACCCATTAGGATTCATTGCCTGGGGACAATGAATGTCTGTGCAAAATTCGGAGTAGATATGTCATTAGAAAATGCAAAACATTCACCTGCTGGCAGTGCTGCAGTGGAAGTTATTCACTGAATTTGTTCCAAATTTTATGGCAATCTAGCCAAGTCTTGTTCTGTCAGAGTTGTTTTTTGTTTTTTAACTCCCCACTCTTGCCAAGTGCTTGCTTAAAGGGGAATTGGTGGGCTTCTTGCTGTAATATATAACACTGTGAAATCTGAGATGGTCAGTCGGGGCCAGAGTGGTGGACTGACATTTTTATCACTACGGATGCATTACTTGAGTAGATAAAAAAAATAAACCAATTACTAAACCAGCAAAGCAAAATAGCAAAACTTGGATGAGTATTGTTCATCTGATTACTCCTTTTGACTAATATATGTGTTTTACCTGTCCACGTGCCCAAATACCTTGACACATCTGCACACTAGTTTACATCTGTGAGCTGATGTAAAGGTCGTGCTGGAGAGAAACACACTTTAAAATTACAGCTGGAGACATTGAGAAGAATTGTGATTGGCTGCAGCTCCTCACACAGTATCTGTGGCCATTTTTTAATTGGACGTAAAGCAACAAACACTAAGCAAAGGCTGTCGTCTTGTTCATACAGACTAATACACAACAGATGGGCGCCTTGGATTGGTAGCCAATCAGGACGCCATCTTTATTCAGGTTACGGTTAACGAAAAGGGGACGGATTTGGAAAACAGTGTTTCTCTGTGTTCAGGAGGGAATTCAAAAGTATCATTTGTGCTTTTTTTAATGTCCGTCGAGTGCAATTCTTGCACCAAACTCCCCATCTTTGATCCTGTTGCCATTGAGCGGCCATATTCACCACTCACTTGCTTTCTTTGCTTTACTGTTTTGTTGTGATTGAGACAGGGCTTGGTAGTAGTAACACTACTGCATATGTATGGAAAGGACTATCCTACGCAAACTCCCTCAAAGTATAAAGTAGTATGGGCGCAAAAACGACACATCCGTAGTTGTCCTTATGCATGTTTGAATGGCAGTAGAATCAAGGCCTAACCAAGGGGACAAATGTTCACTTTTTATTTCTTGCAGATAGGTGACATTTGTCCTTTTTAGCAGTGATGTAATCCTTCTACAACATAAACTTTAGAACCTAGCTAAGGTGAAAAAGATGCTATGGCTCGTTTTTTTTTTATTCCAGTGACAGTTTAAAGTGACAGTTATACCCCTGTGTACCATATGAGAAAAGTTCCCAGACAGTGTACATCCCTGCACTGAGATCCGCCTCCCAGAATCCACTCTTCAAACTACAGACTTGTACTTCCACGTCCCAGCATCAAACCTATGCAATAGCAGGAACCAGCCATGGCAGGATTATTACAGGATTTTGCCCACAGGATCCTACAGTTCAATTTTTCTGCTACACTCACAGCCTACGTTCGAGACAATTTGTCATGGTTTTTAAATGTATGGACGTAATAATAACATGCTGATAGTGTCGTCAGACCAGAAAACACAGTATTTTGTCATTTTCTGGAGGATTAAATTCAGCTCAGGCTTTAGTCAGTTTGGCTTTAAAATACAAATTCATGCAGTGTGGCCAATACCCCAGACTGTTCATCGGTGTAGCAGCACAGTTGTATAACAATTCAATTCAAAGAACTTTATTTGTCCCCTGGGAAGGCATTTTAAGAAAATTTAAGGGAAAAAAAAGCTGATTTTGATTCTTTGATCTTATCAGAATAATACAAAAGCGTTCTTTTTTTCCAACACTTCCGCATTTATTTATTTTTTTTATCATCCAGACATGGCAGCTGATATGTCACGTTTATTTTCAAAGCACATTTATCTAAGATGTCGCCGAGTCCAGGCCTCAGCATCTGACTGACACCGGAGGTAAAAGCCTTTGTATGAAACCGTAAACAGCCGTGAAGAGAGATGACTGGCTCAACGGCTTTGTTCTAGATGACTCAAAGGTGTCTGTGAATACACAAGCGTCATTTTGAGGTTTAAAAATCACACTCAGTCTCCATTATGGATGAAGAGCAGGTTGTCGGCACAAAGACTCATTCAGCTCCTGCAGACACTTAGTACATCAAAGACAGCACTTCCCTACACCTGCAGAAAGGAAAAAGCTGCCGTCGGAGGATATTACTGAAGTTCTCTTATCTGCAGGCTGTCATATCCTGCATTAGGCCGGACGAGGAATGGAAATGAGAGCAATAGAGGGAAGGAGATGAGGATGGGCATTCCTTTTTTGTATTTGATCAGAAGCTAAAATGGGAGCGTAACAATGGCAGAGTGGACACAAGAGACTAAGAATACTTAGTAATTGGTAAAAATGTGATGTCTAAGTGAAACAGTTCTGCTCTGCGCTGTCGTGAAGTATGTTGATGCAAATGATTCACAATTATAAATTAAAAAATAAAATTAAGCTTTTCTGCGACATGAAAAAACGCAAGAATTCAGCCCTGATGGCTTGAAAAGAATTGATCACTGTAGAATGATTGGGGCATTTTTAGTTTTTTAGGGAAGTGCATCTGCATAGAAAACAAAAATTAAGGGAAAACTAAAAAGTGACTTAATCGTGTGTTTGCTTTGGATGGCATTTGACATGCGGCTATTACAGAGTTTTTAAAGGTCAAACAGGCTACTCACGTTGCCGTGTATGGTGGCAACAGTTGATACAAACTGCTAACCTGTTGCTCAATATCGACATTAACCTATCCGACACCTTTATTCATTGACATTACAGATATATTTTTTACTGCAATTTCACATTTAAACCGCAAATCTGCTTCAAAATATCAAACATATCCAGTGCTTCTAGGAGAGGCAAAGTTTAAATGAATCCACTTGCTAAACATCACCACAATTTGTCAACGTTCCCTAAACACCTCACATACAGGCTGCAGGAAAAACTAGCTGGGCAGCGAGAAGCCTCTACTCTCCACTCAGTTACTGCACGAGGCAGCTCAGACACATGTGAGAACATAAATCTCTATTGTCAGATTTGTGCATTTGAACTACATGGACTATCCATCCATCCATCATCTATACACCGCTTAATCCTCATTAGGGTCGCGGGGGGGCTGGAGTCTATCCCACCCTGGACAGGTCACCAGTCTATCACAGGGCCACACTTAGAGACAGACAACCAAGCACACTCACATTCACACCTACAGACAATTTAGAATCACCAATTAACCTCAGCATGTTTCTGGACTGTGGGAGGAAGCTGGAGAACCCAGAGAGAACCCACGCTGCACGGGGAGAACATGCAAACTCCACGCAGAAAGATCCCCCACCGGGACGCGAACCGGCAACCTTCTTGCTGCGAGGCAACAGTGCGCCACCCTGCAGCCCCTACATGGACTATTTTAAATCTAAATATTAAATCTTTTGGGTTTATTTTAACTGTAGGAGGCTGATCATGATTAAGATTCTGTTGAACATGCAGCACTACAATTGATCTCTGTTGCAACAAATTCTTCATTTTTGCTGTTTCTTGTCTGTTCTTTCGTGGTGCACATGTCGAGCCTGCAAATCCTCTGTGTTGCAAATAAGTCATTTTATTGCATTTCTATTGTTTGACTAATGCACAGTTAATGTTAAAACGATAACTCGTGCAGCCCTATTACAAACAAGATCTAGTTTTGGTGTTTTTCTTTTCTAAAACTGCTGTTCTGCACTGACATTCAGCTACCTGACCCCAGTCTGCATACCGGCTTAAAGGCATCAAGTCAAGGATGCAGGCTTGAAAAATACACTCATCGGTCCCAGATCCACCACCAGGACACATGTCAAGTTGGAGTCACCGGGTGTTCCACTACCACGCTTGTCTTCCAGGCACCCAGAGGCGGTTTGTTAGTTTATCGCCTTTTCTGAACACTCAGTTCTAAGCAGAAGCCAGCAGGCAGAAAAGTAAAAAGGGAAGAAAAAGCAGAAAAAAAAAATGAACTGATGCAACACATCTAACAAAGAGTTATGAATCGGATTAAGAAAGCTATATGCAGATATAATTAGAAGAAAGGAGTTTAAAAACTCTGCAATAAACTGTAATTAGAAAGCAATACGGGGAAAAAGGAGATAATGGTGCTTTTCATATTCTTTGGGAGATGGTTTATTGGAGAACATAAAGTAATGCACAATAAAACATATTGTGGAAATGAGCAAATACAACGGATCAATGTTCATTTTTGTATGATTGTATGCAGTATATAAATGTAATGTGACGAGAAATAAATCCGCCTCCCAAGAACTTTAGCTGCTCAAGATGCGAGGTTCTTCAGCAGGGGCAACTAAAGGGGGGCATGTCTCTGTTGCCCCCAGTGGAGTGATGTTCAACTCACTCGGAAGTACAGCGTACACACAGCCTGGAGCCACTTTCACAGAAGCAGTTTGCAAGCTTTGCAGTTTGCTTTGCACAATGTTTGCCACTTGCAAATAGCAGATAATTTTAAGAGTCCGGCAGGTCTGTCACCAGCGTGGGTCACAAGAAGAGTCGAAAATCGCAGCTTGTACGTTGCAAATTTGGTGAAATAAGTCTTTTACTGTGACCCCTAAGGTGCAGGATTTACTAGTGTGTGTGGGAGAGAGAAAAAAAAAAAAAAAAAGCAGGGAGAGACATAATGTGAGCAGGGCTAACAGCTGCAGCAGGGAGCTAACAACAGCTCTTTACAACTTGTAGCATACAAACAGATCAATACTTTGTGAATGAGCGTCCTCTCCAATTGGACGACGCGGCGCCTCGGTCGTTCACAGGTCGAAGTTCAATCACGAACGGAGCGGGATCGATTCAGGTTAATAAGCGCGTGCATCATCATCTCATCCTTCTTCCTCTTGAGTGCCTCAGGAGCTCCGGCCGCACCTTTTGGACGGGAATTTAATTGGGGCCACATGGGTTTGACGGACAAGACTCCCAGCCAACAGCAGCTCGGTCACGTCTTTTGTAATTATATGAATCCACTGCAATAAAAGATGAAGAGAAATGAGATCACAAACGTGTAAATTGCAACGTTTAACGACAAATTAAACCCTTGGATGAACTAAACACAGACTGATTGGCAGCGGCTCCGACACTGATGTGTTAAATATAGTATTCCTTTACGAGTCTGTTTGTGATGATTACATCCGATGATCAGGACTAACCCACTTTTGAATTAAGTTATTGAAACTGATTTACAGCAAATTAGATTTATTATTATTATTATTATTATTGGGCTGCAGGGTGGCACAGTTGGTAGCACTGTTGCCTCGCAGCAAGAAGGTTGCCGGTTCACGTCCCGGTGGGGGCACCGGAATCTTTCTGCATGGAGTCTCCATGTTCTCCCCATGCAGCGTGGGTTCTCTCCGGGTTCTCCGGCTTCCTCCCACACAGTCCAAAAACATGCTGAGGTTAATTGGTGATTCTAAATTGTCCGTAGGTGTGAATGTGAGTGTGCTTGGTTGTCTGTCTCTAAGTGTGGCCCTGTGATAGACTGGTGACCTGTCCAGGGTGTCCCCTGCCTTCACCCTAAGTCGGCTGGGATAGACTACAGCCCCCCCATGACCCTAATGAGGATTAAGCGGTGTATAGATAATGGATGGATGGATTTTTTTTTTTTTTTTTTTGCTCCTGTCACATTTTTTTCACTGCACTGCAATGTAAAAAAGTCCTGCAACTCTATGGACAACAATACAACCATAGTAAGAAGTAGAGTGAAATCAGAAATGTAAGTCATGAAAAGATAAAGAAAATTTGGAGATGCACAGAGAGGTTTCACTCAAACCGAAACCGATTTATGAAGAAAAAGTAGCAACAATGAGGTGCATGTTGTCAGTGTCAAACAAAGCAAACTAATGGGTGGCTGTCAAACAGAGATCTGGCTCAGCAGGCCGGCTTATATCTGACGCTGGCCAGGTGTAGCCGGTTAGCTGATGGCAAGCTCCGCCCAGCCAGAGACCTGCAAGAGAGACACACAAGACCAAGGCTCTTGAAAAAACATTTTCATTTCTTTGCATACTTGTCTCCTGTCTGCCTAAAAACCTCTGAATTTTTATAAAGTGACTGTCGGTCGCAGCTGAGTCACTCATAACTTTTTTGCTGCGCCAAGGACTTCAGAATTTTTTGGTGCATTTTGTACAAATGCTTTATTTTTTTTGCTAATTTCTAAACGAGACAAGTGGAATATCGTGACTTTGATGACATATTACGCATTTAATCTTAGATTTGGGTATGCTTTCTGAGAGAACGACACAAATGAGTCACAGATGAGTCGTTCGATGACCTTCAGGAAATAAAAAATCTGATGATTATGTTGTTGCTGTTTCTGGCCCCGATAAATGATCTCATTTCTAAATCCCAAAGGTTTTGGGTTTCAGAGGCTTAAATAAGATTTATACATACTAAAGCTCTATACTACTTACATTTTTAATGTTTCCATATTTATCTCCTCTCTTCTTTGTGTTCACACTGCCTGCAGTTCAGCTAAAAAGTCCCTGAACTTTTGTCATGTTGGTCACAGATAAGTCAGTAATGGCTTCACAATAGCGCTGATGGTCACAGAATGTTCTGTTTTTTGAAGAATCCTATTAGAGTGTACAGTTTACAGTCAATTTGTTAAACAAGACATTTAGAATAAAAGGATTTTTTATGAAATATCAAAATGTTAAGCTTAGATTTGATTAATTCCAAGACACCACGGAGGATCCTTTGCTGCTGTTTTAAATAAGACACGTAGAAGAGAGTCATTCTGATGAAACATCACACTTTTAATGTTAGATTTCATTGTGTTTTCTGATGCAAAAGTACAAATGAGTCATGATGAGTTGTTTGAACCAGAATCAGATGAGTCTTTCTGGCTCTGACAAATGGTCTAATTTTCAAACCTTCTCGCAGGTTTTGGGGGAAAGAAACATTTTTTGCAGAAGTGATTTCTCTGTGGTCATTAGTTCTATTAGGATCTTGCCCTCCTGAACCTTTTCTTCAAGGTCACAATCATAAAATAGCAATCAGCAAATTAGTTTGACAAGCATAACAAACTTCTTTTTAGACACTTCAGTCTGGCTGTATAGTTTCCACATGTTGCCAGTGGAGGTTCCAGAGCTGCCATGTTTAGCTGGATTCACTATTAAAGGCCGCAGACAGCAGCAACCAAGAGTTTATTGAGAAAGCTCTGGTGAATGTAGCCTGAACACATCCAGCGACCCAGGTTCACACCCACAGACAGCTCAGACACCAAAATAAAAGGTCACTTTCCAGAGCCATCCACCTGGAAGCCCACGCAAACAGCCAGACTCTTCGCCAGAACTGAACTGAGGGTTAAGAGGTAGATTTCTTTTTTCGTCCCTGCGAGACTGCCGGTAGAATGGCACTGCTTCGGCTGAGGCCTGCAGATATCCAACGTTATGCAACGCTGGAGTGTTCCAGCGCGGCGGCAGCAGCAGCAGCAGACCACCGGCATGCATCAGGCCTCCACCAAAGACGAGTGGGCTCATTTGCATGATATCTGTGGGGCAGAGCGTTCCCCAGATGCAAAGCTGATTAAAGAGCGATGTCGCTCAACAACTTGAGGGCAGAGAAAAAGAAGAGTGAGATGGCCGACCACCAAGCGGGCCGACGCTGCTTTGATGTTGCGAAGACACAAGCATGGGGGCGGCGGCTGCTGCTCCTCTGCCCGTCTGAATCCTAATGAATGTGCCTGATACGGAGCTCCTCCGCTCATATAACACAAGGTCTCCAGTCTAATAGCTACGCTGCTGTTCCACACGCACCGTGACCTTTATGCATTAGCACGTGGTGATTTGTTCTACATATATATGAAATAACTTTCCTCCCCGGAGAAAACCAGCTGGCAGCAAGACGCAAAATGGCTGAATTTAACTACTTAATCTGTGTTCAAATTGCAACTCTAATTGAGCTACAAGCTGCTTGTGTGTCTATTTTTAACACCAAACCCAGAGACCTGACAGTCCTCTGAGGAGTTATTTACCTCTCGCTGCATGATGGAGCTGTGATTTTATGAATGGGTCACATGCACAAAGGCGACCATTATTCCTGACACTGCTGGTGTTGCTACACCAAGAAAAGCAAAAGAAGAATGTGAGCTTCTAGTAAACGTTGCTGCACAAAGCAACGCAGGTTAGAAGATTGTAAAAGGTCTGCACTCGAACGGCCTCTCAACTCAACTAAGTACCTTTCAGTGTGTTTCTTATTTATCAGATCACACACCAATGGTGCTACAGCTGCAATGCAGGTTCGCTCCGGGTTCTCCGGCTTCCTCCCACAAGGCCAAAAACACGTTGAGGTTAATTGGTGATACTAAATTGTCTGTAGGTGTGTGAGTGTGCTTGGTTGTCTGTCTCTAAGTGTAGCCCTGTGATAGACTGGTGACCTGTCCAGGGTGTCCCCTGCCTTCACCCTAAGTCAGCTGGGATAGACTCCAGCCCCCCATGACCCTAATGAGGATTAAGCGGTGTATAGATGATGGATGGATGGATGGATTTAAACCTTAGATTATGTTAATTTCCACAATGGAGCAGCAATACATACTATTGAGTAGTTCATGAACTGTTGGGAATTTGAAAATCTTTCTGTTTTTACAGTTTCTGGCTCTGATACATGGTGTATTTCAGCAGTCACACATCACATTCAAACATTCATATGACTGTTTTCTGAACTGTGACCTCTGCAGAGGGAAGAAAACTACATATTTAAGAAAGATTGTGTTCTCAGCTACAGGAAACTAGTATTTATTGGTATAAAACAGGATATTAACCACCTTCACCACCCAGTTCAAATGTTTTTAGTCAATTAAATGGCAGTTATCATCACACACTCTACCTTCTTGTATCATCACTTCTGTTCGCTGATGAATGGAGAGTAACCCTGATAACATCACTGACTGAAAAAGTTAAAATCTCCAGTGGAGTTGACAGCATGGACGTTTGTATATTAACCCAAAACATGATCCTTTTTTAAACCAAGCAGTTTGGATGTCCAAACTTCACAGAGGTTAAAACAGAAATGGAAATAAAAGTCAAAACAAGACTTAACTAGAAAAATAATAATGTTAGAGTGGTCAAAAAATGTACTTAAATGCAAGTCTCTTGGGAGAAAGTCAGCTGGTTTATGCCGTCTCTATCTCTGGCCACTTTCGTTCCTCTTTGCAAAATCAAAGCTCCACTGCCATTGAATAAACTGATCACAGCCTACCGAGCCTCCTATTCGTCCATTTGCACAGAAATGATATTTAAAGCCCTAATAACATCCAAAACAGGTGCCTTAACCTCCCTCCCAAAATGTTTGGTGCTGCTCCGTGTTCATCTCGCCAGTTTTGCTTTTTGCTGCTGAGTAACAACAGCCATTTGGCTCCATTTATTTTGGGTGCAGATGCAAACCTAGTCTCTGGGCCCAAACAAAAATGGGCATAACCAGAGAATTTTTTTTTGTGACCAATTTTGATGACCTCGGGCACCGACACACAGCAGACCCAGCCAGCTGTATCTTGGCGCAGTAGAAGAGAAGCTAAATACATCATTAGAGAGGGGAATACAGGATCAGGGCGAGTGAACCGACTGCATGCCTCCTCTCAATCCCTTTAAAAAAAAAAACTGTAACAGGTGAAATGGAAGAAGGTCAAAGTCTCTCAGAGAGAAAAACAATCAATTTTCACAAAGCACTTGGAGGCTGCCAATTACATTCTGCTAACAAATAATAAAAACTAATTAATCTATTTAAATGCAGCTGTTCTTCTATTCCTCATCCTATTTGAAGACTTATTTATGTCCTTAAAGTCCAATAAACATTAAGGGGCCCTCCTCATACCCCTGATTGCTTATTATTTAGAGAAAGGTCAGTTCAAATTAAACACCGGTGTCTTTTTTTAAAAAAGTGATTCAGGGTTTTGGATAAGTCTCCTCACACTGATTATGGACACACTTATGTCCGTATCAATATTTAACGAAGCTGCTTCTCTTGTGCCGTTGTGTATCTACGCGTCACGCCGGTTCCGATGCGTTAAATGAACGCTTCGTTCAAACAAAGCAATAATGTAGCACCCGAGTGTAGCTGGGAGAACCGTTTAGGTGTGTTTAGTTGTGTAGTAACAAGAAGAGACAGAGATGAGGAAGAAAGAGCACCAGTCTTGTCTTGCATGTCTCCCAAAGTGATGCTGCTGTACCTTCATGACAGGAAGCTAAACACATTCGGTCACATATGGTGTACATCTGCACTTGTGCTAGAAAAATCGAGGCATTATCGTCTTTTTTAAGCAACTTCTTGGGTGCACAATATAGTAATCGGCCATCCTGCAATGAAAACTGCGTAGTATGAATAAAGAGATGTCTGGCATCATCGGTGGAAACAGTGTTTGCAGTTTGCATCGTCTTGTTTTTTTTAAACGCTAGACGATCAAACCATCACAAAAGTGTACGTCAAGGAACAAAGCCAATAAAAACGAGTGACCTGAGTTGCTGCATCAGGCATGTTGACTGATTCACATCATCAGCTTACGCGTTGAGCAACATATAAGAAGACCCAGTGAATTCAGTAGTTTTTCCAGTCTATACATTATCTAGTAAAGATGTCTGTTTACCAAATTCATCGCTATTAATGGTCAAATCCATCAGTTTTGCAACATATTTATTTACAAAAATGGCTTCATTAGGCTACTGGGTCACAGTTTATTATGTAATAGCCATTTTAAACGACAACACATTGAGACAATATGTTTCTTTAGGGAGTGTTATGTTGTTAAATATATAAGAATCAGAAATACTGTATTGATTCCTGAGTGGAAATTATTTTTTACAGTTGCTCCAATTCAAATTTGTAGAAATTTAAGCAGCACAAAAACAAATAGGAAGAAAACTAGAAGCACAAAAAGTAAAAACGTGCATTAGAGTGTAATAATAGTGTAATAAATCATATTAAAGTTTTATTTGTGTTATTGCACATTATTGGGTTTTATATATTAGTGACTGCTTGCAGGTGAAACACGAGTTCAGTGTGAGGAGTTGTATGACTTGATATCCACATCAAGCATAACATATATAAGCTGCAACATGATTAATATACATGAACTCTCCATCATTTGACGAGTGGTTATACAACACAAGACATGCATCACATGTTTGCACATAAACTACGGTTGGCGGTGGCTCAGCGGGTCAGGCTTTTGGCTACCGATCAGAAGGTCGGCGGTTCAAGCTGCCGCTTCTGGGCTCCTGAGCAAAGCCCCCCTAACCCTAACTGCTCCAGGGGTGCCATGGTGCGATTGATCCTTCACTCTGACTCCCACACACATGGTTGTATACGAACACTTCGCTGCAACACATAAGTCTTTTCATCTTTATCAGCAACGATACATCCACACATTATCCTCGCATTTGCCTCTTTGATGTTCGTTTTTGTTGCTTCCATCCTTCCCGGAAACCACAGTTTACTTGTTGACCACCAATGCAACTCTGGAGAGTGGCTCCTATGTTGCCATGGAGGGATGTGTCAGTAATTGATCTGTCAATTGGGAAAAGTTGTTTGTTCAGCTGCCAAGATTGAATGTTTCACTTTGCAAACCTCCGTAATCGGTGACACCTTGGTGAACATCATTGGAATTCAAACCCACTCCAGCTTGTTTTAATGAACTCTTAATGCATTGTGAATGTGTGTTTCTTTATTGGCATTCCACTTAATGCCACTGCTGAGATCTGAAACAGGAAAAAAAAACACCTCATACATTTAATTCTACCTGGATTCATCCCATATAAGCACAATCCGCTGCCTGAGATGAGTGATCTGTTCTGTGTCGGCGCCCAGAGGAGATCACCTGTCACTCCGCTCCACTTCGCTTCTGTTAATGCGTGATAATTACAAAAACCCAGGCAGCGGTGAAAATGCATTTAAGTCAACAGCTATAAAGGGCAAAAAGAAGAAGAAAACTAAAGATTATACAAAAGCTGCACATCCTCCCCCTCCGACTGTAACCGTGACAACTTCGGTGCATCTCAGAGACCCCCCATCCTGTCGATTGAGCTCCATTATGTAAGAGAACATCACTCGGAGCCGCTTTCTTCGACACGTGCGCTCCTCCGATGATTTCATGATTTCACAAAGAGCGTCACTCGTCTGTTTGCTCAGCATCGATTTCCTCATGTGTGTTTTTTCCTCGGCTTCGCGACCCACTTTTGTTGACTTGGAGCGCCGGCGATGGAACACGGCCCGTGAAAAGTCGGGGCAAAGACAACAAGGCGTCGCCGCGACATCAGCGGCCTCGGGAGTCAATTTGATATGATCACAGATATTGATTGTTTATTACATAGAATTTCTGCCCTCTCTCTCTCTCGCCTTCCACATAAAGCTGTCGGAACTTGAACAGTACACGGCCGCAATCTGATTCCCCCGACGTCGGGGTGGTGTTAAAGCAGCTCCGTGGGCTCGACACCACCAATAAATACAGGCTAATGCTTGGTTGAACAGAACGTCTGCTGCTCTTTTTTTTTCCCCCCCTTGTTCTGCGCTGAAGGTCAGTTTTCTCATCTCCCTTGATTGATTTTTCCGAACATCAGAACAGCCGAAGCATTTTACGGCGGAGTTTGACAGTAGATGCTGGCCGGTGCTGAGGTTTCATCTGAAAAATTCTGCGAACGTGATCTCGGTTGAGCTTCCTTTACTTGCCCGACAATCTTTATTAAGTGGTTCCTTCTTCACATATGAAGAAGATCCGTTTGTCCTGATTTTTTACTGCCGCTTCCAGCAGTTATATTTGTCCAAAACCAGCTCCTTTAGTGACTTTACTACTGTATGTCATTCAGGAGTGATTTGCAGAAAGTGCATCATCGCTGCAGCCCGGTGGTGTTTTTTTTTTATTACGTGTGGTCTGACAGCAACAGAGTGAAAGCTTCCCTGGCCGTGTGTTGCATTGTTAGCAGCATCGTGGTCAGCTGGCTGCTTCACGTGCATCTGGCAGCTTCGGTGGAGGTTGACCTGCTAGACCCTAATGGATTTGATAGCCAGGCTTTTTGGAGGACAGATGGTGTGTGGTGAGGTGACGGTGGCAGCGTTTGTGTAGCTTCCTGTGTGTGTGTGTGTGTGTGTGAGGGCAGCTGATGAACAAGGGGATTTAATGCCTCGTGACCCAGATCTAGCCTGAGCAGCGATGTGTATCCGCCGCTGTACGTATACACAATCTGCTTTTGCTGCACAAGCGCTGGTGGCAGTGAAGAAGAGAACGCAAAGAATAGCAGCGACTCTTAGAGCTCCTCCTCCCTCCATCACTGTCCCCCACCTGGACAAGCTGTCACTCCGATGGAGATCCCCCCACCTCCCCCTCTTTTCTCCTCTCCCCCCCCCTACATTACTCCCCAGCCTGTCCTCCCCACGCTCGGTGGATTCGCCGGCTTGATACCTGTGACAGCTCTGTCACACATCATACACCCCTGCAATGTGAACGCTGGAGTCCAAGGAGGAGGCCGAGCCCGGCTGGGGTCAGAGCAGGGAAAAGCTTGTTAAGCCTCACTGCCAGGTCTGCCTCGCATTTCCCACAAGCCTCGCATTTCCACCAGTTTTCTCTCTCTCTCGTCTCTTTTTGCCGTCTGCCGGTTTCTCCCAAATGACAAATGTAAAGTGTTTCAAATGACACCAAAGCTGCACCTCGCGTCTCCGTGTGAAGAGCGCTGCTGCAAGAAATATTCTGATCTTTTTTAAAGTTAAAGCGTCAACACCAATCTAAAAAAAAAGAAAAACTGTATTACAAGTTAAAAAAGCTGCATAAAAGAGGAACAAGAAGGGGACGGGAGAGAAAAGAAGGTTTGTTTTAGTCGAAATGTAGGAAGGAAGAAGAAAAGAACGTATAAAAAAGGAGAAGAAAGAATAGAGAAGGAATGAAGGACAGAAAGTAACTTTTTTATTCTTCCTGACGTACAAGAAGAAGGGATGTAGGGTAAAAATAAAGTTGGAAACGGTGTGAAACAGATGGATGTAAGAGGGAAGCTGAATAGAATCATACAAGGAATCACAATATAGGAAAAGAGGGAAAAAAATAGAGAAAAAAAAACAAGCAGGAGGATATGAAGGAAAGCAAAGATACCCTGAAAAAAAAAAACTTCTAAAATGAATAAAATAGTAATAAATAAATAAATAATGAAATAACAATAGTCATTACATAGTAATAAACATAATGCTTAGGTTCTAAAAAAAATTATGAAATACTGTAATGTTCAAAAACTGTTTAATTAACAGCAACTCTTATCTGTTGAATAATCCAGTTTTTCTAGCAAATTTAAATGCAGTGATAATTTAACAGTCTTGCGTTTTAAAACAACAAAAAAAACGTAACAGCTGTTTTTTTTTATGAGATATTATTTGTAATATCGGTGAAAAAAAACTGTCAGAAAATATATTTTTAATTTTTTAATCCTTATTATACATGTTTTTTTCTTTCAGATTCTGTCAAATATCTGAAAAAAAAAATATTATTCTTAATTAAAATACAGTGACAAGAATGTAACTTAGTAAAATAAGCAATAGCCTTTTAAAAAATAAAAAAAAAACAGTTTTTGATGGAGATTTTTATTGTTGTTTTTACAGTTAACGTGTAAATAAATACCTGTTGTCTGTGATTTTACTGGATACTATTTGTTATTAAGCAAAAGAGGGAAAATCTTGTACAAACACATCCAAAAAATGTCATTTTTTTTTACCATGTAGAATGAAAGACGAAGGGATAGAGGAGGGGAAAATAATGAATGGAAGGAGAAATGAGAAGATCAATGCGCAGAAGATGGAGGGAAGAAAGAAATGATGGGGGAAAACTAAATCTAATCTCATGCTGAATGTAAAATATGCTCGGTAACGAGCTCAGTAAAAGGAAATGTCCAACGCTGTCCTCATATACAAGGCTCTAATAAATGTACTTGCCACCTCCGATGCTGCGTGTGCACTTCTGACTTTAATCTGAATTCTCATTTTTGCTATTAATTCCTTTGCATCTTGATCAAAGAGGCACCTCTACATGTTAAAAAATGCTCACATACGTCTGCGCAGCAATAATCAAATCACTGCAAAATCGCCTCGTCGTCCTTCCGCGAGGATCCTGAAGGTCGGCTTTTATCCGCCCGGTATGACTAAGTGACTCCTTCACTCTGTTTAAAAAAGCCTGCTTCCCGGGGGCCATCTTGCACAGAAACATCTACATGTTTCATTTCGGAAACTTATTCCTCTCCGTGTGCCCTCATTCCGTCCTCTGCCGAATGCAGATCTGCCATGGCTGGCTAGGTTTCGGGAGCAATTTGGAAAACTAAGAGGGGGCTGACATCCCCGCTCGACTCAGCTGCATGACGGGCGGAGGGGGAGCATTGGTGAGTGTTATGAGGGGCAAAGGCAGAGAAAAGACAGAATACGTTGAAGGGGAACTCACCCTGTAGGCCGGTTTTCCTTCTTTTTCTTTCTTTTTTTATTATTGTCATGTACTAGGCAGGCACGTGGTTGCACATTTGACACGTCTTTCCTGGCTGTTGAGCAGCAGCTTTGTCAGAGATTCTGCATCAGGCCTGTCAGTCTCACATGTTGGGCCTGTGAAGACGAGGCTTTGATGATGCGAGAGCTGCAGCAGCTCTAGCCCTCGGCCTGCTGTCGCAGATGGAAGCTAAGGAGAGGAGGAGGAAATAAGGAAGTAGCCCTGACTCGGACTGACACATGGTCAGAGTCTGACTACTCCGCTGACATTTATGAAGTGACAAACACTCACGGAGCTACCAGGCCTTGGGATGTTGATCTCACACTCAGTGCTGGACGGTGATAAAACAAGTCTGCGCTTTGTTTTTCAAGGTGATCCGGCTTGTTCAAACTGATACTGAACTGTGGGTTTTATAACTCATCAAAAATAATATTTGCCCAAGCTCAAGAGCTTCCACGCTACTGCTGCTAGCAGTTAGTCAACCCTGTCTGTTAGAAATTCCTTCTATCCGTCCATCCTCTGCTTATCCAGGGTCAGGTTGTGGTGGCAGCAGGCTAAGCAGAGCATTCCAGACGTTCCTCTGCTCAGCAATGTTTTTCAGCTTGTCCTGGGTGATCCCAAAGCGTTCCCAGGCCAGATTAGATATGTATACCTACCGAAATATGTATACCCACTGAGATATGTATACGTCCCAGTGAGCTCAAAGGTCTTGATTTGCTGTGCAATCTACATTTCAACCCTCACCTATGGTCATGGGCTAAAGAATGTAAATGTGGATACAAGCAGCAAAAATATGTTTTCTTAGCTCAGAACTCGGACATCTCAGGGAGCTTAGAGTACACCGGAAAACTGTTAAGAACTATTACAACTGTAAAAAAATAACAGCAAATATCTTTTTTTTAAAAACTGATTTCAATCCAACAGAACACTGTATTCTATAGCCAAACAGTGTTCTCCCATTTATGTTTAAGATGAATGAACTGCAGCATAGTCAGCAGGAGGAGGTTGGGCCTGATGGTGGGTGTACAGAGGTTTTGGTTGAATGTAAATGGATTTTTAAATACATAATGTATCAATCAACTCCTCAGAATATGTTATCCAGTTGATATTATGCGGTCAGATGTTCACCAGAACTGGTTAAAAAGAAGTCAAAAAGATGTTCCAAGATTTTTTTTAGAAGTATGAGGTTTCCGCTGCTTGATTGTATAGATTTAGAAACATCATGTTGAGTAAAGATGTGATTGTTTCACTATTTTATGACATTTCAAAGAAGCCTGACAACAGTTTTGCTTTAGCTTTTATACTGTATAACTGACATCAATGTCTACAACAGAGACGACAACATATCACAACTTACAAATGTAATAGTTTTCCGACACCTTTCAAGGTATTTTTTGAGGCTTTAAATTTACATCTTCTCTTAAAACTTTTTAAAAACTGCAACCGTTCACTTTCAGCTGCCATACGATCACTCAGCTGCAACACCTGACTAATGAGCCATTTACATCCGCAGGAGTGATTTTTTTAAAATTAAGTTCTACATTTTGCTGGAACAGAATAGTGCATGTGGGAGTTCAGTCAGTCAGGGTCATGGAACAATATTACAGTTTAGATTTCATTTAATTCACTGTAGAGAAATCTTATAACTGAGGTCCACATCTGATACGCTAAAGAAAACCTTCAGCTTGTAATTTAAATCCTGTATTTGTGAGTAGTTTTCTGATAAAATAATTTTACAATTACAAAGAAAAGAATATTTTTTTTGCAATTAAAGGAAACGTATGTTCTGAATTTGAATTAATTTTCTCCAAATTATGAGACGGAGATCTCAGTTTTCTTGCAGACAATAAAAATAGATGTAAAGCAAAAATATTCATGATACCATATTTTTTTAATATCATGTTATTAGGAAGTAGTTTTCTCATTTTTAAGATTTCAGATTGGGAATTTTAGATTTTGTAACTGTAAAATAACAAACCAAAAATATGACATAATGTTCAGGAGAATTGTAACAGCGATTTTCTTTTTCTTTTTTTTCTACTTGTGATTATGACAAATAGATGTTATAATTATGAAACACAGATCTATTTTCTATACCCACTTATCCCTCTCAGGGCCTCAGTGGGCTTTAGTCCATCCCAGCTGACACAGAGGGAGAGATAATTATGAGAGGATGTGAAGTAGTTTTCTCTAAATTATGAAATGCAGTTCTTGTAATTACGGGGTGCTAGATCATAATTATAAGAAGCCACGAGTGCAAGAAAAACGTCTCTTGATTTTTCCCTTTCTTAATCAGCTGCAGTGCATGTTCTTAGTGTGATCATTAATGACACGCTCGCTGATTTTTGTTGTCGCATTTTACGCGGCGCTGCTCATAATCGCACACACACAAAAAAAAAAAAGTCTTCCTGTTGATGTTGTGGAACTATTTAAAAATTATGAACCCTGTTGGGAGAAATTTGAGGATTTGGAGCCGCTATTAGCACACTGCCAAGCATGCAAAGTGGGCAGCCGCCTCCGGGGGCCATAACTCACAGGTCCCACATTCATTGCGCGTCAGCTGGTTTGTGGTAATTGGATTAATTGCAAATTTGTTTTGGAATTTGTACCCGCTAAATGGAAGAGCCTCCAGCGAGTCCTGCATTACTACCTGGCCTGTATATCTGCATCAAAACTCCCCTCTTGACACATTTGTGGTCGCCAAATTTTCGCTTTTACTGTAAATGTTAAATCCTGAAAGTCTGAATCAGGGATGCGGGAGATGAATTTAGCAGTAAACAAGCTCGAAAAAAGTGGTGGATTTTTCCTTCCTGATGGTTGTTCAGAGAGGAGGTGAGCCAGTGGTCAGAGAGTACCAGTGAACAATGACAAATATTGGCTGTCAGGGCTGCTTCTATTGTTTAAGGAGGAGTAATAGCCAAAACCGCTTTCATTACATGCACAGCTACAGCTAATGAGACATTTCAAGTCGAGTTAAGTCACTCGCTTTATTTACTTACCGCACAATACCTTGCGTGCTGTAACGGCATCTTTTCCCCCCCATTTAAAATGCCTGCAGTGTGCACGGCTGCTTGTGCCCGTGAATTGTTTGTGCAGTTCTGCAAGCTGTGCAAATGTCTCCCCACGGATGTCAAATAGATTCTAATTAGCTCTGCAGAATTTAATGAACATACGCCGGTGGATGACTGGGGTAGCGCCCCGGCTGAATGGATGTGTAACCAATCGCACTTTTCCACAGCTGAGAGGGGCTCACTGCAGCAGAATATCTCCCCAGCACACACTCTCTCCCCTCTTTTTCCCCTCCTCGTACGTCCACGACTCTCTCTCTCTCTCTCTTCGTACGCCTCCCAGGAAGCATGAAGGCATTTCAGAACGTGTAGATGTTTGATTTCTGCTCAGATCCTCCTTCGTTTACCTCAAATAACCCATTTTGAGCCGATCAAGATAGTCGAATGTCGCAGATTGGTGGACACAGAAGTCATTTTAATACCTCGTATCCCCGGCGATCAGATTCCAATCACAGGGAAATGGATTCAACCCAAGCAGCACATGTAGCTGAATCTCCGAGAAGTTCTCATCCAAACAACCTCTGGAGGAACTCAGAGATTTGATCACATTAAAAACAAAAAAGATTCACCGCAACGCTCCACAGAGTTGAAACATATTTACACCTGCAATTTGATTTTCCTTCTCAACAAGTTTAAATTTTAAAGGGACATTCTGGCATGTTGGGAAATACACTTGTTTGCCATCTTGCACAGAGACGGACGAGGAGATCGATATTCATTTCATCGATATGAATCTAGCTTTAGCCCAAAAAAAGAAAGCTGATTGTGCAGGTTCAAGATTAACGTTTCTAGGTTTCAAACCAAGGAAAGAAAATATGTTTCCCGCATGTTCACAGGGGTGTACATACTTTAGCTTAATTAGCTTAGCATGAAGAGGAAATGCTGATTTTGCAAATTCAAGACTGATGTGCATGTCAAGTTCTGTAAAATTTGCAGGTTTGAGGTTCACCTTTTAACCAAACTACACGTCTTCCACTCATTTTGCCAGAAACATCTTTGTTTCTTTGAACAGTTTTCAATCTGTCTTCTGTGGGTCATCTAAATTTTCTTGGTGCAAACCTTTACTTTCACATAATGTCAACCAAAACCTCATCCAGGTCCTGGTAGTTCTAAGTGCTTCAGGAGAAGCTAAGTGGACTTTTTTTGTTCTTGATGACCTCTCATCCTTGAAGCTTGTTTAGTTCTGAGGATTCGAAAGGTCTTCAAGAACCCAAAAGAGAAGTCCACTTACCTTCTACTGACGCACTTTGATTGATATCAGAGATTGTGGCACAAGAACCCTCAGGGGAAAGTAAGTCAAGATGAAAGTGCAGGAGCCACTTTTGGGCCTTTTTGTCTCATTCTATAGTATGAAAAAAAGGGTTTATTTCTTCCAAGAACTTTACCGTTCCTCCTCGGATAGATTTGTGCGTCTGTGCCCAAAGCCGGTTCGTACCGAATCGCCAAATGAACTCTCTGTTGTTCGCTTTGATGCTGTGAAACAGACATCTCTCACTGTCAAAGCGAACAACAAGGAGAAGACTTGTGCCTTGTTATTGGGATACAAGTCACATCTCATCAAAGGCTTCCTCGCAAGAAACGAGAAAGAACCCAGACAACACATGTACGTTGCTTCAAAAATGTCCCCAAATAATTAAGGAGGGCAACATCTGTGTTTCACTGGAACAGCTAAGAGAAAAAATTCACAGAATGAAGTGTTGATGAGTCAATTCAAGCTGCTGTCAGAGCCCCTTTTTCTAATCAACCTTTCAGTCTATTGTTAGCTGTTTGTTCATTGAAAACTTGATCCGGCATGACCTTGACAATCATTTTTACTTTCTTTTTTCAGCATCAAAGTTCACGAAAACTCCTCGGTATGTTTGTGACAATCAGAAACTTCAACACTATTTTGCTGTACAATCTGCAGTAATCGGCAGCTTTCAGTGTCAAAATAGCATCAGACAGCTCACATGTACTTGAAAACTTACATAGAGAGTTCAAGCAGGGCTGCTGCTGCCACTAGCAATGAGGTCAGGACTGTTTTTGGTAATGAGGGGATTTGATGGCTGTGTTGAAGAGGAAATTTATAGAAAACAGAACTTAGGGTTTGTTAAAACAGAGCTAAATGTTTAAAAAAAAAAATTATTTCTCTTATAGATTTATACAAATAATTCTGTAGAATATATGTGCCTCCTGGTGTTCAATGGAAAGACATTTCTCTATGGAAGGATGCAAACAATGGGAGAAACGTTCATATTATCAGTGTTTACCTTCCAGTTTTATGGAATATGCACATGAAGCATTACAAAAAGCAAGATCAAGAATGGATACTTGGACATAGGGAGCCAGTTTTGCAGAATTTTAAATTTTTTTTAAAGACATAATGTTGAATGAGGGGCTGCAAAGTGGCGCAGTTGGTAGCACTGTTGCCTCACAGCAAGAAGGTTGCCGGTTCGCGTCCCGGTGGGGACACCGGAATCTTTCTGCGTGGAGTCTCCATGTTCTCCCCGTGCAGCGTGGGTTCTCTCCGGGTTCTCCGGCTTCCTCCCACAAAGTCCAAAAACATGTTGAGGTTAATTGGTGATTCTAAATTGTCCGTAGGTGTGAATGTGAGTGTGCTTGGTTGTCTGTCTCTAAGTGTAGCCCTGCGATAGACTGGTGACCTGTCCAGGGTGTCCCCTGCCTTCGCCCTAAGTCAGCTGGGATAGGCTCCAGCCCCCCCACGACCCTAGTGAGGATTAAGCGGTGTATAGATGATGGATGGATGGATGGATGCTAAATGAGCTAAACTAGTCTCTTTAATTATGCATGTACACAGTAATTTTCTTGGAACACAGTGCGATATCTCCAAAATCCACTGTTTAAGTTACAATTATTTTAAGTACTTGAGGCAATATCCAAACTGGAAACAGAAGGAGGAGTTAGTGGAGGTTCCTATTGGAATGAACGGAGTTCCAGTTAAGTTGCACGTGTACACAAAGCTATGTGAAAAAACAGTGGAAGGACAAATTTCCACGTCTGCTTGCTGGCAAGGGTATACATGAACGAAATGTTGCCATCCATCAGGTTCAAATGGTGCTTTAGGCAAATGCTTGTTATGAGGAATGTCTGTGTGAAAAGTAGTTGAAGTTGCGAACTTTGGAGGCGCTTTGATTTGTGCATGCTTTCTGTTGACAGTGTCCAAACACAGTGGGATAAAATCTCCAGAAACCCTGTGTTGTGTCCGTCCACTGTACTGTTTCTGTAGCTTTTTATGATCAAACAACAGCAGGAGAAAGACATCAACATGTACAGTTAATGGTGACCTTTATTATAAACAAACAAATGCTATTATTTTAATGAGGCTACTCAGATGACATCGTGGAGTTGCCAATCAGAGAGCTTTGGCGAAATAAGTACATAAAAAGCAGAGTCGTCAGGCAAAAAGTGACGCACATCCAGTAAAGGCACTGTTGTGGCCAATCAAGGACACTGAATGTCTTCTTTTTGACTCAGAAGAACTAAATTACCTAAAATACATATCCTGCCAAGCTATTAAATGTTAAAATGTCATACATCTACGTCTCTGCTGCGTTTTGCATTTCTTTTGCTTTTCTTTTTTTGATGATGCCTTCTGCTGTACCGTTTTTCATGACAAGTGCAGTTTTTGAATGGCTGAAGGATAATAATAGCAGTTGTTTTATGTCACAAAGGCTTCACAGAAAGTGATTTATCTTAGAATGTGGTCAGCAGACACCAGCGCGACACCTTTGTCTTCCACGGAAAGATTAATGGAAGGAACTCTCAATAAGAAAGTGAACAGGAGCTACGAAGGCGACGACAGCGGATATATTTTTACTGACTTTACGAGGATGCAGCCGTTGCATTTCTTGTGATTACATAGAACTTGGAGCAAATGTGCAGAGATCACTTCATGCCTTTGCTTTGTTTTGTGTCCTCACAGCCACCAGGGGTAAGGGATAAAGTAAAAATAGTGCCATTAAACTGGTAATTAGCTGCGTAATAAAGTCACAGCAAGACAAAACTGAAGAGCATGTGCTGTTGAACATGATTGATGATATTATTCAAGGCAGCACTGTGTCCCTGTGAGCTGGTTTTAATGGATTTGCGGGACTTATGGGATGTAAGGGGGAACTTGCTGCAGTAGTGTGTGCATGGAAATACATTTCTCACCTCCATTAGGAAAAAAATGACACCGGTTTTATCCTCTAAAATACCCTCAAATATGTCGAGTCTGTGGAGACAAGATGTAGCCTAGTCAACCACGGCTAATCTGCAGCTTAAGTGAAAAAAAAAAAGAAGGAGAAGAAGGTCCACATTTGTCTTTTTCAGTCATTATTTTAATGTCATTCTGACACGTTGCTCCGCTGTCATCCGAAATCTGCCACATGATGTGACCCTCAAACGCACCGGCGTGGGCTGACGCACTCTGACAGCTGTGGTGTGTTTGTTTCACTGCTGCACTGTCAGTCAGGGGAGGTTATGTTTAACACCAGGCGTGCCCCATGTGGGCTTTAATGCTTCCTTCCTAATTACAGACCGCAGCCGCGAGAAAATTGCCTAGATTGTGATTGTCTTCCCTTCACCTTCCCCCTCGTCCCTGTGATTGCGCTTAAAGCCAGCTCGACCCGGACTGTTGGCAAACTCATATCTGACGTACGGGAGGTTTGGACGTGGCTGCGGTTGAGCTCAGCCGACCTTGCTGAGCTTATCCCAAACCATTCCTCTCCCATCATTCCTTTTGATAATTAACATTTCATCTGTGAGCCGCGGGAGAGATTATCTTCTGGACAAAGAACACAGTTAACTACCATTACTGTCATGTTGTCAGTGTGCTCTGCTGCTCTCCATAGAAATGATAAAGGAGCTCTTCTGATCCCCCCCCCCTTCCCTGCAATATTAAAATGATAGATGAAGTGAAACTGTGCAAGTATTGCTGGTTTCACTTTATTTTCGGGACCTTCTGTTTCTCACTCTCACTCCCCTTTGCAACAGGAACCATCCGAACCGCAACCTATATGCTGAAAATAGCAAAATATAGACGAAAAATCTAGATATAAGGCTCATTTGCCATTTTAATGACATCTAACACTATTTCTCAGGGGCACCACTGCTACATCCTGGGCTGAGCACCACCCAAGATGACTTTTATTAGTTTAAACACACAAACCAAAGTGTTTTTTTCCCCATATAGCAGAATTACAAGTGCCAATCTCCAGGAAGCCAAGGCTTTTGGCTGCTCCCTGTACAATTAATTTACCACCGAGTGTGAATGTGCACTCAGAGGATGTTTCTTTGAGCTTTTATGGCCATACGATGATGTCTCACATTTAGTGGTGGCTGTTGCCAACCAGAAAAATATGTCCATCTCGCTATTAAATCACCTAAAATTCCCACAAATTCTGTAGCTTTTGATGAATTTTTTATTTTAGTAAGAAAGAGTTTCAAGTTGAAGTTAATTTCTTGACAAAAGTGTTCAACTAAGTTGTTGAAAAAGTGTGAACAAGTGAAAATTACCTCAACCTGTTCTTTTGAAAACCTGACACTGAAACACACAAAACAAATTCTAAAAATATCTTTTACATTTAGCTGAGGTGAAAAAGTTGCAACAAAAGCAGAATGCACAAAACTGCAGCGTACAATAGAAACAGACTTGGTGAATAAATAATGACATAGCGAAGAAAGTGACTTCAACCTTAACTGACAGATGAAAACATCAGATCTGCGTCGGGTGACGAGGAAACTGTAACCTTCAAAGCAATACATGAAACAAACAGAAAGGTCGTGCTTGTATCGCGTTTTGTCTATTCTTATTCGCCGTTTGAGCTTTGCCTTTCTGTCAGTTGCATCATCTCTTTTTGCCCTGCGCCTCGGCAATGGTTTAAACCTCTGAACCCCAAAAACCTACTGGCAGGTTTAAAAGGAATGCTGTCTTTAAAAAAAAATCACCAAAATGACACCATTCATCCGAACCTGACTCTGATAAGAGACCAAGTCGTTGGATTTTCAACTTTTCAATAGTCCTTGAACTACTCATCGGTGACGTCAATAGTTAACCAAATCTAAGGTTAAAACTACTAAAATTCTTGGCACAAAACATGAAAAACTCTACAGTCTTTGGAGCCTCCCTTTTATCCAAGTATTAATAACAGTCAGTGGGGCAACAAACTGATAAAACCTCATTGAAAATGCAGGATTTTGTGTGTTTTTGTAATGTTGTCACACAGGGATTGCAATCTGGGCTTTGGGAAGGTGTTTTTCTTTGTTTGTTTGTTTGTTTTTTTACTACTTTTTTTTTTGGAGGTTTGAGGTTCAGAGGATTAATGGCACCCAGATGGATAATTAGCTCCACCAGCTGTTTATTTGAGCAAATCAACTTGAAATACTGACATAACAGCAGTGGACGGGGTTAGGCATCCTTTTTCTTAAAATCTGATGAAGATTTTCAACACATTTGCATAAACTATAGTGAAATACTTCTCGGTATCTTGGGAGGAATCACTGGAGATAGATTGAAACCCAACATGGATGCTGAGATGCATTTTAGTTACTATCCCATTCTGTCTGGCTGTGTATGGGTACATGAACGGTTTTAACCTTTTTTACCGTGTTTTAGAAAATACCCTCTGCAGGGTCTGGCTGCATTTTCTAGTTTTTCTTCAATTAATTTGTGTGATTACAATCATCTATTTCCCAAAGCAGGACACCAGAAAAGCAAGTCTGAGTCTCAGTGTAATTGCTGAATGATCTTTAAGGGTGAGGCAGCAGTGATGGGTCACAGAATCACGTGGTATGACCAACTGGATTTCAATGCAACAGTTTCAAAGCCATCCATCCATCCATCCATCCATCCATCCATCCATTATCTATACACCGCTTAATCCTCACTAGGGTCATGGGGGGCTGGAGCCTATCCCAGCCGACTTAGGGCGAAGGCAAAGGACACCTGGACAGGTCGCCAGTCTATCGCAGGGCTACACTTAGAGACAGACAACCAAGCACACTCACATTCACACCTACGGACAATTTAGAATCACCAATTAACCTCAACATGTTTTTGGACTTGTGGGAGGAACATGCAAACTCCATGCAGAAAGATCCTAGGTGTCCTCACTGGGACGTGAACCAGCGACCTTCTTGCTGTGAGGCAACAGTGCTAACCACCAATCCACCGAGCCAACTCCGGTTTCAAAACTAATCTTTTCTTTATAACAGATAGCTATAGTGTCTGTCTGGGAGCCGTTTAAAAACGAGGTAGGACTTCCAATGTGGCTAATGCAGGTACAGATGCACTAATTTCAACATTTAGTTTCTCCAATACCTCATTTAGGGTATCTGTTAATTATGTTACCCAGTTCTATACCCAGTTCATTATATTTTTCACTCTAGTTCTAGCAACAGTTGCTCTAATTTGCTAAATAGGTCTTCATTGGAATCTCCTAGTTTGGAAATTTTAGTGCTATTTAGCAGAATTCCCAGAGGCGAGATGAAAATCAGTTAATTTTCCACATCCATATGTCGTTTGAGTCTATTCCATAGCCCTTGGCTTGGCCTTATCTTGTAAAAAGTCATACCTAGCTCTTCAGAAACATCCACATAAGCTTGTAGAACTGCATCTACTGTCTGATTCAAAACACGTGGATGAGGACACCATCCTTTTTGAATGCAGCCACACAGTTAGGCGTCTGAAGTGACTGTAAATGAAGTAAGTGAGTTAGCAGCCTGTCGTAACTGAATTAAACTCATTGTAGTTAGAAACCTCGATTTTATAATGACTTTAACTAAGAAACTGTATTTAATTTGGATCGACATGTCAGCTGATTTGCTTAAAGACCTCCTCCAGTGATTATTAACATATCCTCATTGTGTCTATGGAGATAAATATCCAGTCAATACCAACCTTGAGCATTCTAACCTTGAAACTGCACTGTACCTATGACAGCATCAAAACATGGATTCAGATGTTCAGGGTTTCATATGTAATGAACCAAAGTAGCCAACCCTGCCAACTTGCTGAATAGGACTAACTATCATTATTGTTCTTCAGAATTGGTTTCTGGCTGGAACATCAATCCCTGCATAGTGTTGGGTGTAGATGTAGTTCATAGAGCTGCACATTCTAAAGGAGGCGATAATGTAGAGGCACAGCTCAGCCATTATAAGGCAAGAAGGAATCATATTCATGAACAAAAAAAAACATCGAAATATGCAACTTTGATACACAGGGATGAGTTTTTAGAGGTTTAATTAATGCTTGGAGACGGACTTGGATTCCACTTTGTGTATTAAAATCACATAAATATCTGTCTTGAAATGACAAGTGTGAGTGAGGCTTGCCAAACTTTTCTTCCATCCTAATGCCAGAGTCAAAACAGACATGAAAATCATCCAACACTGCTGTCTTTTTAGTTGCCTCACATATATTGGATGCATGTCATAGAGGGATCTCTCAATGGCCAGCGTGAAAAGGAGGTTTGATTCCAGCAAAAACTGGCTCATTTGAGGTATTTTTTTTTTAAAGACAGACGTCCTTTCATGCTGTACAGTTACACTACTGTGATAAAAAATTATTCAATAAACACGATCTTAATTTACTTCTTCCAGCTTTTAGAGATATAAACAGCGATTTCCGCGTAAGTGATGTAATCGAGTTAAACACATGCGTTGACTCACATTGCTCTCCGGCCCGTGAATGCTTTGTGCTCAAAGCTCAAGCATTTGGCATTCTGCTGGGTCACCGTCTGTCCACGGAGCTGCGGTGCCATTTCACTCTCCGTCGTTCGTGTCACTCGCGCCGCTCCGCTGTCACCCGACGCAGCTACTTTCTCAACATTAAAACATGCTGTGGTATTTTGATAACACTCTGATGGTATTTTCGGGAAGAAAAAAAAAAAAATTGAATTCCAACTCAGATGTGTGCAGATGAAGCCAGCTCTGAACCAAACCGAGTCACTGTGCTCGGCTCTGGGAACACGTTTCCGCCATCAGGTGGAAGTCTCTCATGTCTCCAAAATGCCAACGTTTCATCGACTTGTTAAATCTGACCACATGGATTTTGGATCTCACCCAGTGGGGTTTTCAGGTTTGGAATAATGGAGCTCTGTTGGAATATTGATGTTGATAATGTATTATTATTTGGCGGCTGATGCTTCACTTTAGCATGAATGCTGACAAAACTAAAGAGAAAAAAAATACATATTTTCTCTCCTTGTTATTTTTTCTCATTTTCTCCCACCGTTGCACCACAACACGCAATAATTGCACATTTTCCCACTGAAATGCACTATGTGAGGGTGGAAAATTGGTGCGTGTGGTGGTGTAGAGCCTTGTAGATCAATACAACACTCACTGAGGATTTTAGTCTCCATCGTAATGATTTAAAAGGGGAGAAAGATTAAAGGATGATTGGCCAAAATTGACGTTTATTCGAACAAATGGGGTCTAAAAATGGTACATTTCTAATGATGCAGCAGTTACGCAGGTCAGCGAGGATGTGATCTGGAGATATGGAGGTGAGATGCATGGATTCATGCAGCAAGAGCCTCTGCTCATTACGAGTGCTGATATTTATCAAGCTTTTTCTTCCTTATACAATACAGTTGCATTATATCAGAGTCCCTCTAGAGCAAGTCTTACCACTGATTAACACCTCTGGGTAGTTACTTTGGATTAATAAGACGAGGTTTCTAGGGTATAACTGTAATTTCAATAGACACTGGAGCATGACAACTGCATCAAATCTAAATAAAACTGCTGAAAAACTTAAGTGACTTTGCTTTAAAATCTTTTCCCACGCTTGCATCAGTGCAGCAACTGAAACTGGCTCCATGTTTCCAGTCATACAACCACCATCGTTGCAGAATTCTGTCATAGATTTAGAGATAACATCTCAGACGATACCAGACGTACAGCGAATATGCATAAAATTCAGACACAACAGTATGTGCAAACAGCCTTAACCATGCAGTACAAAGTTCCCTGAGATGACTTGTGCTATACGAGTGCAACTGAGAATGTTGTAGGGCAACGGGAAGAACATCAGTGACACAAATAATCCAAAACAAAGGTGGTAAATGTGCAAAGAAAACAGCACCGATGGGTGCTGCGGAACAAAAGAACCAAATAAAACCAAATGGAGTTACAAAACTAGCTTAAACAAAATAACCAAAGCTAAATAAACTCCCTAGCCAAACCCAAAGACACAATAGCAGCAACAAGAGGCGAGCTGCTCACAACTAATCACCGACTGAGTTTTGCTCCAGATTTATATCCTGGTGTCAATGATTGCTGGAGTCTGATTGGAGGAGAGAAATGGGCGGTCATTCCAAATGGAAAAAACGCCATTCCAGGAAATTACATTGCTGTCTGAATGGTGACGTCAACATCCTAAACCTGCAGATATCGTTTTTATTCCACTTGTTGCAGCTTCTGGTCACAAATGTTCATATCATGCCGTACAAAAGTGCAATGCATTTCAAGATTAAAGCATTAATTATTAATTAAGATAGAAGAAGACGCACATTTATCAACATATGTGTGCTGCTGCCTTTAGGTAGCAGTTTAGATGAAGCTGTGGACATCACATCCTGCAGAAATCACTTCTGCTAGCTGATTTATAGATCAATGCAGACTGCTTTACCCGCCTCCTCGCTTCAAACGTTAATTTGTGATGCTGATTTAAACGTGTCTACTGGCTGGGGAGCGATTAATGCAAATGGTTTATGTGGCTTTTAAGCGTTATGCCGTCATCGCTGTGCAGTTTGCTCAGAGTATTTAGGTTCCTGTTTGCTGGTAAAGTCACCAAATCAGCAGCAGAGTGACACTGCACCAGAAATATGTGACTCTGAGATGCCTCTTCTCAGTGTTCAAGCACATAATCATAACACTTTAGTTAGAAATCAGGGTTATTCAACCCATGTACGCAGAAGAAAATTTGGGGTGACGTTTGAGAACATCCACTTTAATACATCTATCACCAAAAATATCACATTTTCAATCACTGCTCTCTTTAAAATAGCCATAAATGAGCCAGTGAGGTCGCTCATTAGACGCCCAGCCTCGGTGCCGTTGGTTGTGTCCACTCTGTGCTTTGTCACGACTGACCTACATTGAGCTCCCGGTCCATCAAGGCAGTATTAACACACATAGGGGAGGGATTAATGCCCCACAGTAGCGATTGCTGCTGATGGTGATGATGCCGGGCTTCCTCTGGGCTCAGTGGGAGATCACATTGTCGCTGACAGCACGGCGAAAACCTTATCATTGGCTAAAAATATAACAGCGACTATGTCATGTGTCCTTTTAGTCCAGGCATAAAATTATCGGCTAAAATAGGCTTTTGGCAGCGTTGGGGTATTATAGCAGAGCAGGGTATTTAGAACATCAACAATACAGATGCTCGTCTTGCTATTAAATTTGAAGTGCTGTATTGAGTATTTCAGTGCACAACAGATGCATCGACTGCGTTCAAAAGATGGATGTAACCGGAAAGAGTGAAGCACCTTAAACCTGCATTCTTTCCAACAGCCAGCAGGGGGCGACTCCTGCAGAAAGTCACATTTGATAGAGGTTTATAAGAAAAATAACCCGATTTTCACTTGGTTTTCTACCCCAGTCAGCATTTTCTTGATTCGTTAATGCTAGTTTCAAGATATTTTTGAATACAGCTTGGTGTTGATTCTGTAAAATATAGTTTCACATAGAGTAGAATAGACAGTAGAGCAAACCACTTCAATACCAGCATGCACAGAGTCCTCAAGTTCTGCATTGCTCTCATGTTACGCATAGTTTCAAAATGGAGACTCTACAATGGTGGTCCACGAACCAATGGGTGATATCATGGTTGCTATGTCTGTTTTTTACATATAGTTTATGGGTGGAACATGCTGCTGAGCTGAGAAAGACGGCAGCTGCATTGGTGGGCTGAAGTTAAAGCATGAATGGAGCAGAAACTGTCCATTAGTGATGCATGGGTCCGGGTTTTCTAATTCCCACTGCGGGGAAGGCATGAAGGTATAAAACAAAGTTTTGCCGTCAATGGTTGAGGCTCTGGGCTCTGAAGGTCAAAGGTTCAAACCGCCGTGTTGCTAAGCTGCCATTGTTGGGCCCTTGAGCAAGACCCTTACCGCTTAACCACTCCAGGGGCCCCTTATCATGGCTGACCCGACACTCTGACCCCGGCAAACTTCACAGTGCTGTGATGTATTTTTTGACAAATAAAGGCTTCTTTTGCTTTTTCTTCTTGTAAATTTCTATAACAGATATTACCATATTACTGTACGTTAACCTTATCTTGTTTTTGTTCAAACATACAGAATTCTCAAAGATGACTTCGGATTTGTATCCAAACTGGAAAGTGCAAAGCAGCAAACCCCATGTTTCTTATAAATACACAATTGTAGCATCTATATGTCTGCAAAAGATAGTTTTTCGAGATTCGGAGTTCTGCCTGAAAACATCAAATAGGATACAAAAGCAGCATTCATGCTAAATGAAGAACTACCACCATTTTTCTGACAGAGCAACTCGATTTATAACCATTTATTTAAATGTGCAGGATTTATAATTGTGCATTAATTTCAGGTAGATAGGACGCATTGGTTCAATCTTGCAGCCTCCTGTACTTTGCTAAAACTAAACCAAACTCCATTTCTGAGTGTCAGCTTTACATCGTTTGAGAATTTCCTTGATTATTATTATTATTATTTTTTTAAATTTTCATACAGTCTTCCTTCGCCACCATTTCCCCAAGTATTGTCACGGCATTACATTAACCAGGCACTTATCAAACATGCCTGTCAAGTGAAACTGCGAAAATTGACATCATTTGAATTCCATGTCAGCAGTCAAGCCGAAAGAGTGGGCAACATTTTCTTCATATAATTCACCCCAAAGTGTATTTTTAAATGCGTGCCATTAGAGTGTTTTTCCATTTCAGTATTGACAGCTCTCCTCTTTCTCCTCTTTCTGTGGTGGCTCTCTGATAGAAGCAGCGGGAGGGAAAACGTCCACTGGATTTGCAGGCAGCCCGGAATTAAGTTTTTTATTTTTCCTCTTACATTTAATGGACTGACATTCCTTTTGAAATCATGAACTTGAATGGCCGTCAGAGCGCCACCGCGGACCGCGCGGCACTTCCATCCATTTCTCACTGAGGAAGCGAACAAGGAGTTTGAGCAATTTGCAAGTTTGATTTCAGAATTTGTCTTGCATAAAAGACTGAAACATCATTTTTCAGACCAATATATTTAGTGTGTTTTGAAAGAGATAGACAGTTAGCTGCATGCTAATTTATCTATTTATGTTTTTTGTTTCATAAGATGTCCCACTTATGGATGCTAGTATAGAAGCAGTATATTAAATACACAAAAGCACAATTGTCAACAATCGATTGCCATCACCGCTTGTGGCCAAAGTGAACCCTCTCTGGCTGTAAGTTCCAGATCCTGCAGTTTCAAATTCTTCATATACCGATTTGATCATTCTGATTAGCCATCAGTCCTACTTGCATGAGCATATTTAGCCCCCAAAAAATGCCTGCATAATGTGTGTTTCTGCTCGTTTGACATTTAGGATTCTTTTCGAGGTCTCGTGTTTCCAAAGACGTGGTCTGTGATGTGTCTCTGGGCGGTGGGCTTAGTTACGTATGCGCTCTATTTTGGGGGACATAGTGCTTTGAAATGAAGCGTTGACTAATCTTCACACATCCCGGGGAGCGCCCGGTAGGCATGCTTCTCTCTTCGACTCCTTTGTAGTGACGGATGAGAAGGGGAAGAGAAAATAGGAGGCGAGAGGAGAAATGAGAGGGCGAGGAGGGGAAAGGTGGAGTGGAGAGGGGAGAGCAGCGCCAGGGCCTGTGGACATCCTACAGGGTGTATGAGGCTGCCAGAGGCCTTGTAATCCTCCCCCACCCCTGCCCTCCATCCCCTCTCTATCATCCCCTCCACCTCACCATGACAAACCGGATCTGCTCTCTATCAAAGAGCCACAGGCTACCTCTCCTCTTTTTTTCCTCCTTTCTTACCCAGCGGTCCTCATCCCATTTGTCATTTATACTGCCTCGGTCTTGGTCTGCTCACAGGGACAGGCTGTCGCTGCCAGGCTTGGCCGTCGAGCTCCTCCAGCCTGGCAAAGGAGGCAGCAACCAGTTCCCCCAATGGCAGCATTTAGAAAGCCACTTAATGGGTTTAGGCGCATTTGCTAATTTGTCAACAAGTTTCGGACGTGGAGCTCACTGCCAGGCTGGTTTGGTCTGGCACTTGACTGGAAGGGATGTCTACTGGCCAACCGGTTTCTGGAGCCACGGGTGAAATCAAATTCAAAGGGCTTTGCATACTTGACTGTTTGTGTGTTGACGCTTGGAGCAGCAGCGCTGAGTGGCTTGCAAACAGCTGATGTACAAATTATTTTTATTGTCCTGCATTTTAATGGAGATGAATTCAGATTTTCCAGCGCAGGAAGGGAGACACAACAAATAACTTTGTGTTTCTGCATTAATACGACCGTTGTGTAGGTGTTGTCCCCACATGCCATTCTGAGTATTTAGATCATGGTAAATATAGAACATGTGAACCCTTGGACTGAGTCAGTTTTATGTCCGTTTTGCATGGCACAAAGTTGCACTGAAGTAGTCTTTGTTGTACTGTTTTTTAAGTTTCATTTGCAACAAATCTAGTTGCCTCACAAGTGTTTTGAGTCCACAAGTGTCAAATGGGTGTTATAAACACACGACATGCATTGCCACCTGAATAACTTTGCTCCAGTGCCCTCTAGTTTAACCCAGTTTGGCCTCATATGATATAGTCTGACTTATTAAATGTAGACTGTGGGTATAAGCCTGCCAGTGGCAACAACAAACGAGGACGAGCTACTTACAAGGTGAAAATGGCAAGTTTAGAGATTTGGATCATCCAGTAAGACCGATCTTCTTGAGTCTGTTGGTAAATGGTTGTATAGATCTGGAAAGTTTTTCAAATTTTTCAAGCATTTTCCACCCAATTTGCAGGGGCTTTTTTATCCTACTAAGAAATACAAACAAGCCAGAGTGTTTTTCCACCTGTAGCAGAACGATAAAATGTGCAGTCAGACCATTCTACAGTGCTGTGTAAATAGGTCTGGCAAGCTGAAACGTCCACTGATACAATCTGCAGTGGCGTCTTTTGGCTCTTCTCTCTACCTCTTCATTGTTGCTTCTTGGGTCTGTTTTTATCAGAACAGCTTCTGTTTCTGAACCGTACAGTTCTCTTTTGAATGCATATTAATGTATAACTCTTTATCACTTAATGCATTTTCTATTTCATTGAAATTGTCTTAACATGCACAAATGGCTCCCAGCTTATTCCTTGTTTGTTTCAGTCACTTCTCTTCTGTAGTCTGAAAGCAGAAGGAATGCCACAGTTTTCCATCTGCGCTCTTGGAAGTAACAGATACCAAATACAGATCAGATAGTACAGTTTTTTTTTTTTTAAACCAGCGATAACAAGTCTGCAGAATCCAAAATATGCTTGTAAAACGTCTCCAAACTGCAAATGTGTTCATTCCAGCTTTGGAACTTTTTGGGCATAATCCCACTCTGTAGTGAATATTTGACAGAGGGATTATTTATTTTTTGTTTATCTGAGAAACAGTGTTTTTCCCTTTATATCAGGTTAACTGTGTATAAAACAGTGCAGTTTTACAGACGACAAAACATCCTGTATAAAAGGCTTGTAAAACTACAGTTAGATTTAGATGAGTGGGTGATTTTCTTTTATTCTGGACTTCCCTTCTGTCTGTAGAGGTGAATGTTTAGAAATGTCTCACAAGTATTAGTCTTTTATCTTTCTGTTTAACAGCTCTGATGGCCGCTGTAGTGTTTCTAACAGCATGTGTGTTCGGGACTATTTACAGCAGCTGATTAATGCACATTTGGTTCAGCTTTTCTGTGCAAACTGTGGCTATTTTCAATAGTACAACAAACACATTTGTCGTGGCTTTTTTTTTTTTTTTTTTTCAGTAAAAGCGAAATTGTGTGAGAAGATAACTCGATCTCATATACAATAATGAAGCTATTATACACTGAGAGCGGAGCCTTTTGTTTCCATGAAATACTGAAGATCAGTCAAATGAATTAATTCAAGGGCCACAATCTCATTTTAATTCCTCCACTTTAACTCTTTTAAACGTCGAAGGATGCAGGTTTGGGAGAGTTTAAGGTTTTAGACAACAGAAAAGTGGTCTCTGCACTTCGCAGATTGAATTAATTGCTACTGTTTTAAACTATCAATCTGCTTTAAACCGGTGCCAGAAACCTTTCAGAAGTAACGTTGAGATCTATTTTTGTGTTTTCATCAATCCAGGGTTTCTAAGCACAGGAGACCAGGCAGCCAAGGGCAACTACGGCCTGCTGGATCAAATTCAGGCTCTCAGGTGGATCAAAGAAAACATCCAGGCCTTCAAAGGAGACCCGAAGAGAGTGACCATTTTTGGCTCGGGCGCCGGAGCATCGTGCGTCAGCCTGCTCACCCTCTCGCATTACTCAGAAGGTACGTGTCCTGTCCCACAGTTACACCAAGATACGCTCACACGCGAGGGTCTTTTCATCATTTTGTCTTTTTTTTTTTTTTGCTATATATGTGCATCTGCCATAAAGCTGTGCTGCAGTAAAAAAAAAAAAAACATGATCACACTGAATCCTACAGCACTGGATCATTTTCTGGTGACAGAAAATGAATGTGTGGCTTAAAGGGAGGGTTCAACTTTAGTCTGGATCCACTCATAATTTACATTTAGCTGCAGAGGGTATATGTTTAGCCAAAAGCAAAGACAAGTAGCTATCAAATATGGTGATATAAGGTTTTTATGACTCTGTCTTTATGTTTTCAAGTCTCTTATACTGTTACTATTTTATGGGCGGTGTTATTTTTCATCTGGGAAAGGTGCTTTTTAGGTAAAACATGTAAGAAAATAAGTTTGTAGAGTTTAAGAAGAGAGGAATATTGAATTTAGATTGACTTAAATTCCATTTCTATGCTGCCCAAACATATAACTTTGCTGTACGGAGTAGATAATAATCCAATAAGTGCAAAAAACAACTTCCATGACTAATACTAACAAAATACTTAGTCTGGGATTTGTTTTATCGAATACAGTTTTTCCCATTGTTTTTTGATCGTGACTTTTAACAGCTACTCAATATAGTGCTGCAATACTTTCCTATACTTTTTGTTTCGACCCCTGAAAGTTGTAAATATGTCATTATTAAATGTATGGAAAATATCCAACACGTAGAAGATTCATGTTGTTTTGTTTTGCTGTTAGTCCTTCTGAAGGTCTGAGGTTTCTTTCTGTGCTCTGCCTGTGTTGCACAATAATATTACAGTGAGTGCACCGGCTGTGTTCAAATTTTTGTCTGTAAATCATCATAGGACCAAGACAAACCACTGAGCTACAGCCGGAGTGACACCGGTGTATCTTCTAGGTTATTTATACTCTAATCCGGGTGACCGATTCTTTAAATAGTCCAGGAGCAGAGATGCAGGTGCTGGTGAGGAGAAAAGTTCATCTAGAAAGTCCCCAAACACGACAGACTGTCCATGTTCAGCCCAATGGCAGCCTTTTTAACTAAATGGAGATATTCTTGCCGTTGTGAATTAGTTTGCAGATGCCAACAAAAGCAAGTAGATGTGCTGCTTGAGCACAGAGACACCAAGACATCGACTTCTTGCATTTTTGATCAACAATATGCTCTTATTTTGTAGGGATTGAATGCAATACTAACCTCACACATGTTGAAATAAATACATGCTAACAGGTAATTCTCATTGCTTGTTTGAATTGATCTTTTAGGCTGGGAAGCACAGTTTTGACAGTATTGTGGCCACTAACTTAGATACAGATTTGTTCAGATTTTTAATTGGGAAAGTTACTTAATTTGGTTTAAACTCCACAAAAAACACTCACACCACCTCGAGATGTATGCGCTAAATCAGTTCTTTCGCATCAGTTGCTCAAACAGCGTGCTTTGCTGCACTTCTTCAGATTACTCATAGCGTCATATTTGATCTCCCAAACATGCAATCTGTGGCCATCTGCATCGGAGGAGAAGGAACGAATGGGAGCAGATTCGGGATTATCATACTGTATTTACATCTTTATTTACATGCATTATTTATGGAAAATTTTAATCGAGCGGCCACAAGGTTGTCCCTGCTGCCTTTTCTGGATCTCTGAGCTCTTGGCTTTCACAAATGAATCGTTTCGTGTGAGTCAAAATTGTACGACTGACGAGAAAAATTGACCCATCTGTCAAAAAAATAAATAAAAAATGGGTCCTTAAAAGTGCTCCTGCAGTGTGAAAATGTCACCTAGATGTCTTTACCCTTTACATTCAAATAAATGTTCTAATGTTCTGCAGCAATCATAGCTGAGAGAGTGAACAAATGCCCTGCAAAGCGTTCTTATTATAGTGCAGAATGCATCCTCTGGAAAGGTAATGCTGTTTTTTTTTGCATTTGGTCAGTCGGCACTCTGTTTTAATGCAGACAGAAGTATCGCAGGCAACCTACCAAAGCTCATAAAACCTCCGTCACTCTGTATATACAGCTTTGAAGTTAACATCCGAGTTGAGGTTTAACTGATACTCCACATCTGACTAACAGCGGCAGCAGTAAAAGCTTGTACGCGGCTAACCAGGCCTTGTGGGACATGTCTGTGCTCAAAACATACTTTTCAAGTCGGCCTGGTTGAGTCACCACCACTGTGTGTTTGCATGAGTATAAATAGAACTCTCTGAAACAAAAAAAAAAAAAGAAAAGCAGAAAGAATACACATAACTCCAGAGTTCCTATTGTGGCCTAGTTGCTGATTGGCAGCCCATGAAGCTCCGCTAACAATGTTCCAGGATGTGGAAACTGCCTAAGGTGTCGTTGGTATAAATATCTTTTATGTTCTGGTTTGTCATTCATTCAACAGGGACACAAAGATGTAAAGTCAATATTCTGAATCAGCCTTTTATTTGCCATGAAATGTGTTTAGCTGGCATGAAAAAGATACACAGCTTCTTCAAATTCCTTTTGACTGGGCTTCTGTCAGTTATGTGAACTGTTTATCAGCAGAGTAGCACTGATTTGATCTCTCACACCGAACCGACCCACATTAAAAGTTTTTTGTTGTTCTTTTTTTATTTGCTGCAGCAAGCTAGTGCTACATGTTCTGCAAAATACAAGCATTTGCATTAAAAAAACAAGCTCACTGCTTCTTCATAGAGCCAATTAAATGTTCCTCGTAGACCCTCTGACCAACAAAAACCTGTTGTATAGGCACATTGTCTTTAAAGAATTACCAAAGTGATAATATATGTCAGACCCAGAAAGTGTAAATACAGACAGACTCTGCACATTTTCAACTTTTAAATGGTCCAAATCATTGGGACTCATTGAGACAAAAAAACTAAATTTTTTACCCTCTTTGGCACAACCAAGAAGCTATTAGTGACACAACTGCAACCAACAGTTACATCACAAACAATATATTTTTTCTGCTGAACCAGTCTGTCAAATAGGATACAAAGATATGAATGAATTCAGAATATTTCATCAAAAAAATGGCCAATAATAAACCATTGGCTCTAACTAGAATGAATGAAAAGCAAATAATTCTGCGCTTTCTGCTGCACCGGTCAAGTCATGAATGACTGCGACTAACAGTCATGCGACTTTTCAGCTGAACTGCAGGCTGTGTTTGCACAGAGCAGAGTGAAAACAAGCATGAAAACAAATTAAAAATGTAAGTTGTAAAATATCTACAGTATGTGCAGCCACCTTTTTTTGTCTCCAGTGTTGGTAACACCTGTGGGAACTTGGAAACATGCTGCACATGTTGAGTGAAGGTTTTTTTTTTTTTGCTAGATTCAAATTTTTTTTAGCTTTAATGCATAAAAAACTTGTCACTGTGACATGACTTGCAAGCTACAGTGTAAACTACTTTATTGGTTATGTTGTAGCTCAGTCTGTCAAACTTCCTTGTTAGTCCAAATCAAGATACCCCTCTTTTTGATTTTATTTTAATAACAAAAACAGCTAAAAATGAATTAAGAGTGACTTCAACTAATTGTGACTTCATTTATACACTGTAAAGGATCATTGGTGGAATCATATTGGTACTAGTTTAGTTCAATGTGTACTGGAGAGAAAAAAACAAAAAGTAAATTGCTGTATCCCTCTACCAAAAGCCCATCTACCATTAAAACATAATTGTTTCCATTAGCAAAAATATGCCCATTTCTAATGCTTTTTCCCAAAACAAATGTTATCTGATTTTCACCATGAAGCATGGGCACCTCCTCGCCAGCATTTTTTGGTGTGTGTGTGTGTGTATGTGTGTGGTACACTAACACCACTTCCAATCTCAGATCTGTTCCAGAAAGCCATCATCCAGAGTGGCACAGCCCTGTCCAGCTGGGCGGTCAATTACCAGCCTGCCAAGTACACGCGAGCCCTCGCTGAGAAGGTGGGCTGCAACATGTTGGACACCATCGACCTGGTGGAGTGCCTGCAGAAGAAGAACTACAAGGAGCTGATCGAGCAGTACATCACACCCGCCAAGTACCACATCGCGTTCGGGCCTGTGATTGACGGCGACGTGATCCCGGATGACCCTCAGATCCTCATGGAGCAAGGGGAGTTCCTCAACTACGACATCATGCTGGGGGTCAACCAAGGCGAAGGGTTCAAGTTTGTAGACGGGATCGTGGACAGCGAGGACGGCGTGTCGGCCAATGATTTTGACTTTGCTGTGTCGGACTTTGTGGACCATCTCTATGGCTACCCGGAGGGCAAAGACACTCTGCGTGAGACCATCAAATTCATGTACACCGACTGGGCGGATAAGGAGAACCCCGAGACCCGACGCAAGACCCTGGTGGCTCTGTTCACCGACCACCAGTGGGTGGCGCCAGCTGTGGCCACGGCTGACCTCCACGCTCAGTATGGCTCACCCACGTACTTCTACGCTTTCTACCACCACTGTCAGAGCGACATGAAGCCCAGCTGGGCTGACTCAGCCCACGGCGACGAAGTTCCATACGTGTTCGGGATCCCTATGATTGGCCCGACGGATCTCTTCAACTGCAACTTCTCCAAGAATGACGTGATGCTGAGTGCTGTTGTCATGACCTACTGGACTAACTTCGCTAAAACAGGGTGAGTCCTTTTCTTTTTTCTTTTTTACCATCACTTGTATGAGCATTTATTCTTATAGTACATGCGGTAAAATCTGTTTTTGCATCCAAAATTGCTCCTATTTCTTTTTAGATTTACCACTTGGTCACAGTGACACATGCGACATACATTGCTAGAATTAGTGTAACTTACTCTTTACACCCCCCTTTGTTTGAGGACATGCCAAACTAACAGCTGGACAAATGTGTTGCCTGGTGATGTAAATATGCAATGGAAGAAAAGCCTGGACTTCAAGTGAAGCATTTCAGGCAGGTTAGGACAACTGTGGTAGAAAATGGTTCCCTTTGGCCTGAACTTTAGGTTTGTACATTCATAGACACTAAACAAAAAATCAGCTGTATAACACACTGAAGAAAAGAAGAAATCAAAAGTCAAATATGTCCATATTGCATTTTCTTAACATTGTTTTGCATTTCGTCATCTCAAACTAGTGTTGGAGAACCTCCTGGGCATCAGGAGATTCTTTTTATTCCCTTGCCCCCCTAGTAAGTTAACTTGGCTCAACATATAAGCATCTATGATATGCATAAAGAGTAAAATGTTGAGGGGAAATGAGGTAACCACGTTTTGATGGTAGGTGAAACCACAAACTGCAGTTCCTTGAATGGCCACTAGAGGCTGGCTGCAAAAGCAAGTCAAGTCACTGTTGTCAATATGCACAAAGTACAACAAGTGGAGGGTTTTTTTCCCCAAAAAAAGATTTTACCCTACATGACGAGAAAAAGCTGTTTTTTCCAACAACTAAGTGTAGAAAAGTGGCATAGAAACACCATAAGAGTGAATAATTAAAGAAAAATATAGATGAAAACATCAGATCTGTGCGGTGCTCTAAGAACACTGCAGTGCCATAAAAACTACTTATAAAACATGCAGAAATGTCACATTTCCATCATCGTTTCTACATTCTTTGTCACAATTTGAGGTTGCACTGGTGCTCTTTTCATTGCGTCATCTCGTCTGCAGCGGTTCAGTGGCGCCAGCTGCAGAATTAGTGCCACCAGCTGTTGATCTTGACAAACCAACTCCTTACATTTGCATAACGGTTGTGAATTCAAATATGGAACGATTCACTTTTTCAGTGATCCTGACACAAAAATGTGTGTTACATATAAAGCACCATTAATGTACATCCAAGAGGTTTCGAACAAGACTTTCAAAGCCTGATGGGACGAGAAGTGAAACGTCTTCAAGTACCAAAAAGTCCAGAGGCCTTTTAATGAAACCTTTAGGATGACCATGACCTGGATAACTGAGAATCCACATGAACACGCTGTATGTCTGGCTGCAGGACAGTAGGAGAAGAAAAGACCCAATTTAATGGACTTTAGAGCTCAGTAGCTTGCATGAATATCGACAATACCATTTGTCTGTATGGAAGTATTGATTTATAATCATATGAATGAAGTCTGGATGAACGTGGTCTTGGACAGATCAGTGAGCTTCATGGGTATGTGGCCATGAAGTGTATAAATGTGTATATTTAGTTTCCCCAACTCCATGGCAGCATTGGACTTGTAGTTTTACACCACCTAAAGGAATGATGGGAACTTTGGGGCTTTTATGTCTGTGCTGTTTTATTCCCACATTCCAAAGAAAAAGGCAAGAACACGCACAATCCACACAGTTTGAATCCAAAGCTTTCTTCAGGTGAGGGGACGCTGTGCTTCGACAAGGTAATGAAAGTGACAAAATCCTGAATAATACAGTTTTATTTGCTTTTTGTCAGTAGTTGCACGTAAAACGTCGCATTTATACGGCTCACATTGCTCGTACGCTGTGTAGAAACCCTGATGAAACGACTAATTTAAGCGCGAAGTCTAACTTATTCGGAAAATAACATTATACTGTATTTGTGTGACAATTGTATCAGCCTGTTTTAATTTAGGCTCTTGTCTTAGTCAATTTCTAACAATTAAATTTACCTTTAATGCTTATCGTGAGCAAGTACTTGGTACTCCAAAGACAGATTTGGGGTTGGATATCAACAAAAAGTTTTTGCTGCGATTAGCGTTTTAATGATTAACTCGTGAGCAAAAGAGATCAAGTGGAGGTTAATAAAACAAGTCAAATCCTCCCCCGGTGCTGCAGCAGCGCTGGATTTGATGAAAGGATTTGCTAGCTGTTTATATTTGGATCACGTTTTTTGCTTCACACACACCTTGAGATTAGGTATCTGGGTGTTTGCAGCCCAGTCACACTGAAAATTCAGTCGAAGGTGAAAAAATAAAGTCTTGATCAGCTTCATAGGCTGTAGCGTTCAATCCCTCCGCCGCTCTCCATTTGGCTCTCATCCAGTTCATGCTTGATCAGCATGGGACCGGCTGCCTTACAGACATTTTGGGAAGATTCTTTTCTTTCTTGCTGTATTTTTTATTTATTTTTTTTCCCGTGTGTGACTCCAATAAAGCACCGGCTGAAAGCAAATTCATCACTGGGACTGTGGCCATTTTTCAACAAGTCTCCTCCACTCATTGCGAAGTCTCCCGTTGTGAATCACGGCAGATTGATGTTTTGAAACTTTCCCTGATGTCAGTACAAAAAGAAATGGATGGCTTGGATGTACACAGGAAATGATGGAATGGGACTGTGCTAATTCATGGACTTCCTGTGTCTGTAGCATGTGGAGTAGAAGCTTTATAAGATTTAAATGACAGAACACAAAAAAGTGCCATATTTAGATGGTAACTTTCTACTTTTTTTGGAGCATAAAGAAGGTCAAACACAGAGTTCATAGAAAACACAAAAACAACACTAGTTTATATGTGTGTAGGTCAAGTAAAACCACCGTTTGTCACTGTATATAGCACATTTAAAACAACCGACGCAGATCGAAGGCTTTTCAGCAGAGAAACAGGACTACCGTTGCAAATTTACCTGCCAAGCCTGGCTGAATTTGTCAGAAGATCTGTCATGAGAGCAGCATCCCTAAAATAATTCAATCATCCTTTTATTGATGGAGGCTCAGGGGAGAACAATGAGTGTAATATGGTGCGGTGAAACCTGTCAAATATGGGTTTTCTTAGGACTAATCTGGTGTTATTACTGAGTCACTGTTGAATAAATGTGAGATGGGCTTACATTAGGAACACTTACATAGGAATTAGTCATTTAAGATAGTTTCAAGAGGCTGAGCCACCTCAGATCAGATATTCCCAAAGATGTGAACAACATTATTCGGGATAATTCGGTGGCATGACATTTATGAACAAAGTTGCAACAAGCCGATGTGCTTGATTTTTGGATAAGATAAATATGTTGTCCCAGTCAGGTTAAAAGACCCGTCACTCTAGATCACGATCTTAGGACTCAATCACCCCAACGAGGATGTTGGAGAAGCAAACCAAGTGCTCAGTGGATGAGGAAGGCAAAGTACTTGGGAGTCCATGGACAGATTCCTGATCTCAGTTTCAGGTATAAGAACCAAAAAAAAAACAGGAAAGAGAATGAAGTTCTAAGACTAAAGACTAAACGGTCCCTGTCAGTGATGCTAGAATGACCTCTGAAAGGTCTGATTTGAGAGCCATCAGATGCAGAGAAGATTCAGCATCCAAGATTGATTTCACCTGAGTCACGAGCAACAGATCTTGATGGAGCTATCGGTAGAAAATGATTTATGCTGTGGTAACCTGGCAGCTGGAAGTCTATTTGAACTTTCACTCTGATTGACTAATTCAAATTTCAGAGCCAAGACTGTTGCATTAGTTTGGCCAGAGAACTGACGCTTTCAGTCAGGTTCCAGAGTCTGTAGTTCACTTTTTAACCGTGTTACTCTACGTTTTCTGTTTTTAAAGAGATGCAAGTGAAGAGGTTTGTCCACTTATGAAGAATCTAGTCATTTCAGAGGGAAGATGTCAGATCCAAATGAATTTTGTAGCCAGTTCTTTCAGTAATTTAGAAGTCTTTAGTAATACTGCATCGAGATGACACATGTATGTATGTTCATGGGAGATCTGTAGATCTGAAAATGGCCGAGGCATGATCAGTAGAGCTAATATCATGGTTCATGGTGAGGAGAAACAAACATGTTGTCAATAGAGAAAAAGTGTAGTATTCGTTGGGTTCCGTAGGCACAATGGATCAATAGTATTCCAATCAGAAATAAGTGTCCCTCGCTATGTCAAAAGCTTTTTCTCCTCTGGGTTGTATAGTTGCTGTAATCTGGAGTCCCAAGGATGATTGGTCTTGTCTTGGGTGGTATAAATGTCGGTAAGCTGTTGTATTGCAATCCCTTCTTCTACAATAGAGAGGAAGTACCAGGTAAACGCTGGGTTTTTGAATCAAGCTCTTGTAAAACTCTAGTTTTCAAATATGTGCTACTTGAGAGTCTGTGACACACTTGTCCACATGGCTTCCAGTCTTCCTAGCTGTAACTCCTTTTGGTGTCTTTGGATGCAAATGATCAAACATTAATTTCTGTCTTAAACCTTGTGATGACCTTCTCTTGACCTTGGCCTGCTCCCCACATTTCTCTTACGTTCCATTTTGCTCGATGCCTTCCTTCGGTTCCTGCTCCTCTGGCTCTCAAACCCTCCCTTCTTTCATCATTTTTGTTCCTACCACCAGCATCGCATCCATCTGGAGGACTTTCTCCAAGGCGGTTTTGCTTCTTCTTCTCATTCATTAATAATCTCCTCGTACTTCCTGAGCTGGTCTTGCTCAACCTGCTCCTGTGCTAATCTTCTAGAAGTCCGCAGTAAATTATTGATGCGATGTACTTAAGGCATAACTGAGCTATTTAGATTTGTTTTTTCTACTGGTGCTATGTTGCTAAATTTTTACTTCTGAAAACATCCTAGAAAGAGCGTACAGGTTGACTCTGGTTGGAGATTTCGGTTTGTCAGCTCATCAATTTTAGTTTGTGGCTATTTCACAAAACAAATGTTGCAGTTATATTTAGAACCAAACAAAGGATGAACAATTCCCCAGATGAACAGCGGGGATCAGTGATTGGTTTTCGCAGCTCATTCACCTTTCTGAGCAGCTGCACAACGGTAGAGGACATTCACTAAGACATATCAGCGAGACTCTGCAAGGAGATCTGTCTCAGAAGTTTTGTTGCAAATATAAAATCGCCAAACCTAACCAAAAAACAAAAAGCCACTGACATGGTTCCAATGCAGAGCAGTTGTCCACTTTTACAGATTCCAGCCTAAACAGTGACTTTAAGCTTCAGGACAATACAGTTAGTACACAAAGTGGTGGATTCAACTTTTTGAAGGCTGTTCTTTCACAAAAGACTAAAATCCTGGACATTCAGCTTCTGCACTTTGGATTTTGACCTCACATTTGTCTTTTGTGAGTCCCCAAACTAGAAGGAAGTGGCACTCTAAAGCTGGATTATTCTTTAAACCAATTGCAACTTCAGCAATGAGTTAATCGTCTGAACCCCGAGTAGGTTCTGGGCGTTTTTCGCTCCTGTCACACTTTTCCTCACTGTGGGCTCATTTTTCATTGAAAAAGTCCTGCAGCTCTATGGAAACAACACAACCATGAATACAAGTAGAGAGAACTCAAACTTGTATTTTGTGCAGTATGACAATTAGAATGCCATAAACTACCAAAAAATGAAAGTTGAGACAGCAGATGTTAGCAATACTGGGGAAGATAGTGATTATACCTTCCATAGATTAACTTTAATTTTAAGTTAAATCTCACATTTGAATTTGCTTCCTATCGACTTTGTGCAAACACAGCCTGAAGTTCAACCTAGTTCAGCTAAAATAAAGTCCCTACAGTTTGTTTTTTGTGTAAATCTTTAAATGCGACATGCAGATAAAGTGATTATAATGAAATATGACAGTTTTTAGCTTTTTAGCTTTGCTTAATTTTGCCAGCAGAGCATCGTGTCACAGAAGAGCAGTTCGATGACTGTTGCAAAGTTTCAAAAATCTACTAATTCTGTTCTGTAATTCTGTATATCCTTCACAACAAATAGCATTTCCTTTCAGTAAACATGCCTTTTAAATCCACTTGTAGGTTTTAGGTTTCAGAAAGTTTAAATAATTAAATAATAATAATAATGTTTTTGAATCATTGGACACAAATTGATATGTTTGTGGGCATTTCTTCAGGCTTCTGGAAACTTTCATAGACTACTCAGTGAATGAAAAGGCTAACCGTTAAGTCAAAAAAAGCAACTTAACGTATGTAATGTGCCGCTTTGACCTGGGTTTTTACGACAGAAAAAGTCTGTGGAAGCTGCTTTGTTCCTGGACACTTGGAGCTGCTCAGCTGTCAGACGGCACAAGGTAACAGCGAATACATTTAAGCTCATCCAAGTGCACGGAAGCATCTGTTGCACTTTTCTGTTGACACGCATTGCGACTGTGAATTCTCAATTTTTCACACACACACACACACACCTGCTCGAGTGAGAGGAGTGCAAATTTTGTAATGCGGCCTATGGCAACAGTCGCCGCATTAACAGACTCGCTGGAAACATATGCAAGCGACGCATTTTGCAGCTCGCTAGGTATGTAGGTATGGAAGACATTTACATTTTTTTTTTTTTGCAGATTTAGTGGCACAGGAGCGGCATATTGTCCCGGCATATGTTAGCACTGAGATGACAGACCTTAAGTAAAAACCCGCCACATGCTTGCAATGCCTTATGTGTGCGTCCATATGTAGCCACCAGTTGGAGGACAGACCGGCAGTATCTCTGTCCAACCTTTTTATGAGAAAACCAAATTAGATAATTAAGCAGGTGGAGCTTTGAACATATTATGTTTGCCCCAGACACCCTATAGAACTGCATAGCACAGAAAAATTTTCACTGGGTAGATTGAGCTATAATAAGGTCACCTTTTGGTAATTTCATTTTTTTTATTCACTGTATCCACTTTTTTTTTTTGCCTTCGTACTTGGAATAAAGCATAACACAAGTAATAATAAACCCCTTGGTTTGTGCATTAGGACTTTATTTCTGCTCCTCCAGTTCTGGCACACCTTTACTTAGGCTGGTGGAGGGTGGCTATTTAAGCTGATTGCAACATATAAAGGAGCCCATTCCTTGATTTCTTGAGATGCAGCTAAAAATTGGGTTGCTTCTCTAAATGAAGACTGTTTACTGTCTGCTTAAAGTGAGAAAAGGTAACATTTGGAAGAACAAACCGCCCGGTCCTCCACTTAGGTCCAATATTTGTTGATGTGTTAACTCTTTAATTTGCAATTTTGATTTGGAAAAAAACAAAAATGTGACTGACTCTGATTTGCATGAGGACGAGGAGGCTCATTTGATTTTAAAATGTTAAATTAGTAAAGCTGTTACTGTGGTTGGGATTTTTTGTTTATTTTTTTTAAGTGGAAATTTGAATAAAACACAGCTGGAGGCTTAAGGGGTTAAACTACTCTGTGAATATTTAGTTGTTTTATGTTTATAGATGTAAAAATATTTTTAAAAGTAGGATTTTTTTCAATTTAAATGACAGTTTTGTTTTTGTTTTTAGGGAAAGTTTTTAGGAAAGTGTTTGGAGAGGAAGTTCTGGGTACATTTGATTTTATGAATTGCCACTTTTAGCAAAAGAAAAAGGGATAAATTTATATTTAAAAAATACATAATTGGATCTTAGTCATAGTTTTCAGTCACGTTCATTTGCAAAAATCACCCAAGACAGTATATTTTCCTTTGAAAAGTGTCATCTGATTCCTATTAAATCACTCTCTCCATGTTGGATGACTCTCTGACTAACCTGTTTCTGTCTCATGATGCAAAAAACAAAAGTCCAGAATGAGTAAAATGCTTTTTTTTTTTTTTAACTTACAAGACACACTTCCAAGTGTACTCACCAAATACTACAAATATTTACTCATAAATAAATGTTTACATGTCCAGTCTAACAAGACAAATATGAGCTTCAAGTAAAGTTTTCAGCTTGTGATCTGTATATACATCTGTGAGCCAAAAGCATTGTAACAATAGAACCCACTAACCAGAAGTTACAAGTCACTGGGTTGAATAACTTTCTTGGTGCATGACCAGCAACAACATTTAAAGCCCCAGTCTAATAGTGTGCAGGCAGACAAAACAGTTCTGACCTGTTGGGGCACAGAAACAGGACCTCTGACGGCGTCTGGCATTGGGTTGTTGGCACCAGATCGTCTTCCAGGGGCTCGGGAACATTTTTAATGAGCTGTATTTATGCGTGTCATTCTACAAACCAAACACTAAATTTGTTCTGACTTGTTTAACTCTTCAGTGTTGTTTTTGTGGCACCGTTTTGGTTCTGGAACTGTTGGGTCAAAAAAAAAAATGAGCCAAATGTCCTCAGACCGATGCACTCTGACTCCCCACCACTAAACAGAATGTGGGCCTTGTGATTGGTTCTGTAGAAGCTGGCCATTAAAGCCAGCTGACACACTGACATGTTGGCATAAGAGCTGGAAAATGTACCAGGCCAGAGTGATGCTCATTCACCCCAGAATACCGTTCAATTTCTAGGAATCATCCAACAATAAGTGATATTTTATGGCTAATATTTAAATCCAGTGAAAGAAACCAATGAAATATTAAAGAACGTGTAAAATATAAAGCACTTGTAATTGATTTCTTGGATCAAATATGACCTGCAGCACAAAGCAAATGAAAAGACCAATGAAATGTTTTTAAGACGGGCAATTTAAAATGGTGAAATGGAAAAAAAAAAAAAAACAGACAAAGAGGACTCAGCAGATGGCATGTGTGTGTCTGTTTATTTCCCTCCGTGCCCTCCTTTGTTCTGCACAATCAGTGGAACAACCTTCCAAAAACCGTGATTACTTTGTTTCAGAACTCTTGGGTCAGCTTTGTCTCCCCAAAGACCTCCGTTGCTTGGACGAGCTCCTGCTTGGTGCCTGGTTAAGATCCTTTCAAACCAACAACAGCAGCCAAACAGGCTCAGTCGAGTTTCGCCAGTGATGACTCTGCAGGAGTCTTAACTCGGCTGATTCCTCTGACTCAATGCAGAGGATGCGGCACTGAACTGAACCCCAGATGATTTCCCCAGAAAAAGAACCAACGGTTTGCCTCACAGTGATTCCTCATATGTGGACGGGCTGTTTGTTGAGGCTGATCTCGGGACTGATATGCAATCCTTTTTCAAATAGGAAGCTTTTGGGGATGTTTGAACTGAGCGTTTGCTTCTTGGGAATGGTCGTCTCTGTTAGATGGACAAAGTATGAAAGGCTAAAAATAATGCATTGCTATATTGGTAATTCTGTGTCATCTGCACGATTAAGTAACGCTGGATCACGTTGCCATTTAAAACACCTTTTGATGCTACAGCTAAAACACTGTAGCAACACCAGCCACTTATAAATTATGACCAAGTACAAGACCAAAATAGCAGACACAGTGTGAGTCTTATTGCTTTATTCTACATGTGAACAAGAATGTGTATTTGCAACGAACATCCTTAGAAATAACCATATTAGCCAGTGACGCCAACAACTATCATAGTAATAATCATATTCATACTTCTCTATCAGTGTTTTTACTCATGAAATCATTTGTGCAATACTGTTATTTCCATCCAGAGGAATTAATTGGACAATTAGAATGAATATTTATGTATATTTTTGGTTAATTTAGTTTAAATTTTTCAACTGATATTCCTCAAATATTTGCACTGTCCCCTTTGCTGCAATAACGATGCAAATTTACAAATTAATGCAGGATTGTCATATAGCAAATTATGGAAAAGATGGATAGCCTCGAGTAATCTGTAAAAAAAATAAATAAATAAATAAAAACCTATTGTTAGTCTTAATGACCAAAATAAGAGCTTGAAAGTAAAGGTAGCGAACTGACACTGAAAAGGGCGTTTATATAGGGTTATGTAGGGTTTATATGGTTAAAGACATAAAAGCCATGGTTCATGGATTGTCATCGATCAGTGTTCTCAAATGGAAATGATGTGAAATTCAAAGAAGAATTCATCCATCCATCCATTATCTATACACCGCTTAATCCTCACCAGGGTCACGGGGGGCCGGAGCCTATCCCAGCTGACTTAGGGTGAAGACAGGGGACACCCTGGACAGGTCACCAGTCTATCACAGGGCTACACTTAGAGACAGACAACCAAGCACACTCACATTCACACCTACGGACAATTTAGAATCACCAATTAACCTCAACATGTTTTTGGACTGTGTGGGAGGAAGAACCCGGAGAGAACCCACGCTGCACGGGGAGAACATGCAAACTCCAGGCAGAAAGATTCCGGTGCCCCCACCGGGACACGAACTGACGACCTTCTTGCTGCGAGGCAACAGTGCTACCAACTGCACCTTGCAGCCCCATAGAAGAATCTTTTTCTAACAATGAAATGGATCATGTTTTCCCCCTTGTTTGAGTTTCCTGCGGTCTTTCATTATCCGTTGCACTGTGGGAACCATGTCATCAACAGGAAGGGACCTCAAGGCTGCATTCTAAGTACCTGATAAGTGGCGTTCAAACATGCTTTTAGGCTAATGTTTGTTATTAAAAGAAACATTTTTACCATATTTTTTTCCACTGCAGGACAACACTCCCTATTGGTGCAAGGCCTGACGCTTGGTAACATTAGAACTCTTGAAAATTGCACCAAAGACGGTCTATTTCTGTGCTGGATGTGGTGGTGTTAGGTCATATAACCCTTTTTAGAAACGTGAAAGTCGATTCCCAACTTTTAGAAATGTCTAACAAGCTGTTTGGAACCAATCGAGACTTTTCCTTTGTTATCCCTGTGGTATGAGTAGCAACAGAAAGTTAAGTGACAAAACATGAAATTCCCATTCATAGGCTGCACAGCACCCACTCACATACATCCAAAAAGCCACACAGCTGTCTGTAAGCGCACACAACCTGTTCAGTCACACACAAACACACCCACACTGAGGAGTACATCAGTGTTCTTGGTGGCTCCCAAGCTGCAATGTGTGACTCAAGATGAGTCCTTCCTATTGCGTACTGAGATACACAACACCTCCCACCCGTCAAACACACATTCAGAAGCACACAAACACTCCAGAGTGTCGGCTCCAAGGTTGTTGCCTCGCTTTCACTCCCCCTCACCTCTCCAAAGTTAATGAAATCGCTCCCACAAAGTCGCTGGAGAGGTAGCTCTTTCCCAAACTCCCCCCCCAAAAAAAATAAAAAAAAAAAAAAAAAAAAAACACAGCACGCTGGGTAACACTGAATATTAAGAAAATGTGACAACAGAGCTGGAAACGTGTCATTGGTGTATAAAAGACACAGAACATTTTGTCAGCTCATGCATTCAATTTCTGAGTCACCTCGAAATGCATTAGCTTTGAACAGAGGGAGCAGAAAAATAGATGAAAGGCTTTGAATCTAATGGACAGTTACATTGTTGAAATGTATTATCGTGCTGCTTTAAAATGGTGTGAAGGAAAAGCCAATTTGCAGACTCACATTAAAAACCTATTTTTTAATGCGGTCATTATGTTTTAAATGGTGATGAATGTGACTACAATATGTTTCTTGGTATTTTATGCTCCATTTATGCACGTTTGCAGTTAGCAAGATACCATATGTTGTTGATGTAGCACAAGATAACGTTAAAACTGCTGTCTCTCTTCTATTTTCCTCTTCCAGGGATCCAAACCAACCAGTCCCACAGGACACAAAATTTATCCACACGAAGCCCAACCGGTTTGAGGAGGTAGCCTGGACCAAGTACAACCCCAAAGACCAGCTTTACCTTCACATTGGTCTCAAACCTCGAGTGCGAGACCACTACCGAGCTACCAAGGTAGCGTTCTGGCTGGAACTAGTTCCGCACCTTCACAATATAAATGAGTTTTTTCAATATGTATCCACCACCACCAAGATACCGCCACAGGACACCACCCCCTACCCTTACACCAAGAGGTTCCCGGGTAAGAACAGCTGGCCGTCCACAACGCGCCACCCAGGGGTCCCTCCGGCCAACACCAAACAGACCACCGACCAGCGCAAGAGCGGCGACCTGACCGACGAGTCGACCGTCGTGATCGAGACCAAGCGGGACTACTCCACCGAGCTCAGCGTCACCATCGCCGTGGGGGCGTCGCTGCTCTTCCTCAACATCCTCGCCTTCGCCGCGCTCTACTACAAGAAAGACAAGCGGCGGCACGAGTCCAACCGCCGCGTCCCCACACCGCAGCGCAACTCCGCCCAAGCCAACGCCCCATCTGCCGCCAACGACGTGGCCCACCTGCAGAGCGAGGAACTGATGTCGCTGCAGATGAAGCAGCAGCAGCTGGAGCACGAGCACCACCACGAGTGTGAGTCGCTGCAAACCCACGACACGCTGCGACTCACCTGCCCGCCCGACTACACCCTCACCCTGCGCCGGTCGCCCGACGACATACCCCTGATGACGCCCAGCACCATCACCATGATCCCCAACTCTCTGGCTGGCATGCAGCCTCTGCACAACTTCAATACTTTTGGTGGCAGCCAGAACAGTACCAACCTGCCCCACGGCCACTCCACCACTCGGGTATAGCTCAGCTGGGACGGGATGGTGCCGGACTCCCTTCTGGATCCCACACAAGGCAAATATTGAGTGACTGACTGTGTTGAAGCACAGACTCCAAAGTCTCAGCAGATGTTATTTTGCTACCATGCCTTCTTGAAAAGTATATACAGTATAAAATGATCATAAACTCATGAAAATATTCAAAGTGAATGTTACTATAGTAAAAACTCTCTCCGGAGCGAAGCTTCATGGAAGGTTTTCGAGGAGTTTTACCAAAAGAAAAAGGCAACCGGTGGATGACTGTTACTGTAATATTCTTACAAATACAAAAATGAAAAGTTTCTGTGTTGACAAAAGGAGCCTTCGCGGAGGCTTTTGTGCCATAGATACACAATAGCTAAACAGTGGCAACGAGTTGTTGAAAAGCAACAATGGAAACATCATCTTTTCATGATCCTTCATGCATCAGACACCTGACTTGGGCACAGAATTCTACACCCCAGCCTGAAATGTATTTATGAAAACTTTGTAAAAAAGAGAAAAACAAAAAAGAAAAAACAAAAAAGGTATATAGATGTGCGTGGAAATTCAAAAAAAAAAAAAAAAAAAAAGGTTTTAAAAAAGAAAAACATTAAAAGAGCTCTTTTGATTATTATTCTTTTTTTTTTTTTTGGCTGAGATCTTTTTGAGTTCTTTTTCAGCTCGTGCTTTCTGTTGAGGTGTGTGTAAATATATACGAACATTCGTCATTCTTTTTCCGATTACAACCTGTGTTTCATTAGTTTTCCACAGATATGACCAAAATGCGAACACAATCCCATCCTCGGAGAGTTGCACACTGTGCGTCCTGCAGGTCATCACATACAGTACTGTCTCGTGCATTGCTTTGTGTCCACTCTTTAGACATTGCATGTCCAGGAAGAGCTTTACTCTGCATTTTCAGACGTCGTCTGAGAATGAGGACTGACTGAATCCCATCACCTGCTGTCATCCTGTTATGCTTTCGATAGTTTTTTCTTTGTGGGCTTTTTTCTGTCTTGCAATCTCAGCACTGCCTGAGCTTACAATGTGACCAGCAATGTATTATTTAGAAATAAAAAAGGCAGTGAATTCTTTTTGTATTAATATTAGTTGGATATGTTTGTAAAGAAATATATGTTAGATATTTCAAATTGTCATATGCTAGCAATATGTAAAGTATTGTGCCAGGCTTGTGATATTTTGGGTTACAAAAAGCAAGTGAATGAGTGTAAATATTAATGATATTAATTATTATAAAATTACAACACAGTAACCATTAACTCTCTTTCCGTTTTGCATCCTAGTACAACAACAACAACAACAAAAAATGGAAGTACATCAAGAAGATTTTAAGCTACATTTGTAAATTCTATAAAAAGATATATTCTTGGTCCCTAAACCAGTCAAGATAACAAGGGTTTTAATGTAGAGTTTTAAAATCCTTAGTTTGTCTTATATTTGTTTGCGGTTTTGCCTTAAGTGATAATAGAAATATTTCTGGCTGGACACCTGTATAAACTTTTTCTGCAACATTTTTAATAAAATATCACAGTATTTTCTAAAAAAAAGGAGAAAAAAAAAAAAAGAAATGTGGGAGGTTTAATTGGATTTGATTGGATGGTTTGTGTGTTTTGTGTGTGGTTGTTCGTCCTTGTGGGGAATTCTCTTGTCTGAATGATTTTGTTTTGCTAAACTGCAGCAAGAACCAGTCGGGTATAAGAGGTAAGGACTCTTCTAAGTGTGTTTTATTATGATTCTTGCCACTGTCCTGCTCTCAGCTTCTCCTGTATAATAGAAACACTGCTCACATTTACAAATGATTTCCAGCCAGGTCCATTCACTCTTTCTTTTTGATCATTTCGACACTGCAGTCGATGACACTCTCCTGCGCAGATATTCACAGGATTTTAGTGTGAAAAGTGAAAGTAAAATTACTTCTCAAACAAGTCAATAATAGCACAAAGAAAACAAGAGTGGAGTTATTCAGTGCACAAAAAAAAGTAAAAAAATGAGAGAATTTAACAAGGTTAAAATTACACACAAATACAACAGTTAGGAGAACAAAGGATACAATACGTAGAATAGAAAAAGGAGCAGAGCTGCAGTGAATACAGAAATGTTAAATGAACAGGGAGGTGACACAAAAAGTCCTTTATGAAAATGTTAATATGGAGTCAAAAACAGTGTATTAATTTATTCAGGTTCCCATCGTGTTACACTGAACTGATGACTTGTAGGACCCAGAGTAAATCATATCAGAAAGACTTTTAATGTAGATTAGTTAAAAGGGAGCTGCATGAGTTTTCTTTTTGTATCAAGCATCAAGTTGTAACCTGATGAGTTTGAGTTAATTTGTCTTATTTCACATCACAACATCAGTGTTAAGTATACAGGCTGCAGGTCTTCCAGTAAAGCCGAGAACGTTCCCACAACATTGGCTAACATTACTCACAACTTCTAATAATGTTTTAAAGAAAACGTATTAATCTAAGAGTGTTTTAAAGATATTGATCGTTTCATATAATGCTCCTATAATGTTTTAACTGAAACATTCGCAGGAGATTTAGAGGATGTTGTGTCAACAACATTAAAGAAACATTTGCCTGATGTTATCGGATGCTGCTGTAATGTCTTACATTAACAAAGACGGGACATTTTGCATACATTTATAGAACATTCTCCCATAAAACACCATTCTCACAATGCTACGTGATTGCAATGTCCTAAGAAAAACATTCTTAGACGACCATCTGCCTTAAAGAACATCATTCTGGGAGCTGAAAACATTACGAGAACTTTGCAGAACCTTCTTAGAATGTTTGTAGAACAAGAAGCTGGTCTACTTGTTGCTTTACGCAGGTGGATCTCTGAGCTAAAAGCTGAGTTTCATTGCTGCAAGTTATTAAAAGACGATAATGTGGAGGTCAGCCAGAGTTCAGTAATTACATGAGAGAAATGAGAAACTGCAGCAGGTTGGTTTCATCATTTCCTACTTGTTAGTGATTGCACACATGAACTAGAAGTAATAGAAGGTATTAAAAATTGATTTTAAACAGTGTTCCATTGGTAAAGAACTGCATTCTGAAGCTGAATTTACATAATAGTAATATCTGCTTCTTCAACTGGCCACAAATGACTTGAGACCAACTCATTTACTCACAGCAGCAGATGGCCGATTATATGATGTATTCAGTTTAATGTCATGTTCATTTGCACAGAACTGCTTCCTCTAATGCAACTACAGAGTCACATCCCTCCGAGTTCTAATTCCAAATGCTACTATTTTGTTGTTCTTTTGACTGTTGTTAAGCTCCTGCCGGCAGATGTTTCGTGATAACAAGTGAAATCTCAGAGAGGATAATTCCTCCCTTTTCCTGGCAGCTTCCCACCGATCAAAACAAGTTCATTCGAAATGTGAATTCAAACATTATTTGAAGACTTTGAGCGGCACAGTGGCGACGTGACTTTGAAACTCCTTCTCGCTCAGGAGGAAAGGAGCATTTAAGCCAAATTAGGCGTCATTTCGCGTGTGCGCCATCGTGGTAGATTGTTAAAATCTTACAGCTTTCCTATACTGTAATGGTACGATACGAACCCCCATTTCCAAGGACGCTAGATTGACTCCCTTTGCAGCGGTGCGGCTGCATGGTGCTTATTGAGTTAGACTCAATCAATACTGGCAATCTAGCACTTGAAACTTTTGAAACACTGAATTGCATCTGCAAACAGTTTGGGCTCTGCCAGCTAAGCTCTATTCTCTGACTGTTTCGGCCTTTTGTGATTTGCTGTTGTGCTCCGTAAGGGAAAACAAGATGCGCTTCTGAGTTGAATAGCAAAGTAGTGCTTCTGCCGTCGGTTGCAAGGCCTCCCTTGACACCCGCGTCCAGACTTTCAGCATCCTGTGTTCAGTAAAACTGTCTTGAAAGTGCCTCTCTCCTCCGCTACCTCCACCTTGCCTTCATTCTCTCTATTCAATCTATTGATCCCCGTTGCAACAAGGCAAGCAAATTAGCTTTTGACTTAAAACTGAAGTGACAGGGGGAAAATTGAAATCTTTAATAGTAATCTGCAGTTACTGAGGCGCAGTGGATGTCTCCATACAATCTCCTGTGACATTTGCAAAGCTCATATGTAAGTTTTCTTTATAAGACGGGGAGGGGGGGGACTTTCTTTCATTAGCAAAACTGTTTGATCCATAATATATGATCCGACGTCGTATAGATACCGCGATGAATATTTATTTTGTGTGCAAACAAAGCAGTGTGAATGCGCAGGCAAGCCTTTTAATTGGCGTGTTGTTTATGCTTAGGGTAATGGGGTGGAGGTGGAGGGTGGAGAGGAGCGATGCGAAGCCGGTAGGGGGTGGTGGGGTGCCGAATGTGAATACTGGAGACTCCAAGTTAATTAAGCTGGCAGCAGCGCTCCATCACTCAACCCGCCGTCCCACGACTGTCATTCAAGCGCGCCGCTCTCCAGGCAGCCATTATGGAGGCATATCGATCGCCACGGTGACAAGGTGGTGCGCCAAATAGGAGCGGGCATCGACGGAGGTTGTGTGTGTGCAGTTTGAGGTGTTTCTGCACCAAAAAAAAAAACCCACCCTGGCCAGCCGTAGAGAGAGAATTCCTCTGCTGTGTTCCTCAAACATGAATTAAAATGCAGGTAAACACCTCAGCAACGAAGCCAGTTGATTGCATTTCCCTCCCTGGGTAGCTGGAGCCTTAATAGATGAATATGAAATCTTCAGAGTCAATATATATGCAGTTAAGTGTTCAGGAAGCGAGGCAGCAGAAAATCCCCCCCTCGACATACTTTGGAAAATATTGTCATCAACTCACATTCAGCTCTTTGCAATAGTTTTAGTGAGGAAACCTGACCTGAGGAATTTTCTACATCACTTGTTGTCCATGTAAATGAGTGACTCAGAGGTGATGGCAGCAAAGGATCGTGGGATTCTTGCCAGCTGAATTGTCTAAATCCCCTGCCGCAGCAAGCGCCTCCACAAAATGTCTAAAAATGGCTGCCTGGTATTAATGAATCAAAAGTGTGTGCGTTTGGCTCCTTGTTTAGGTCTCTGGGAGGCAGCCATTACAATTTTCTTCTGCCATAAAGCTTCAGTGTCGCAGTTTATTTGTCGAATCCACAGATTTGTTCATGCTTTGTCATTTATCCAGGAACTTGATTAACATGGTGGGGGGGGGATCTGGGACTAAAACGAGCACTGGGACCCAGTTGATCCCCAATTCCTCCCACGCTCATCGTGCTACATACATTCTGCAGATGTTGGTTGCAAAAGTGGCAAATAATAAAGAGCAATAGATAAAAAAAGAAAAAAAAAATCTCTCTTTTTCCATTCGAGACTTTACAAGTGTCAGTCTGCTACATTTTAATTGCACAAAGATTCTTTCATTCCCAACAGGATTCCTCACAGTGTAAGTCCCCTTTCATTCATAATTGCAGCTCCAAAGAGCAAGAAGAGCCTTTGTGCTGATAACTTGAAATAAAAACGAAACCTTCTGATGTCTTTTATTTGGCGAAGAAAAAAACAAAACACCCACTGTTAAATATTTAGCCTGGTTTTGGTGCATTTCGGTCATTTCAGGCTTCGTCAGGCGTAAACGGCTTATTTCTGTTGTGTCCTCTCTGCTTTAGAAACAGACAAGGATTGAAACTAATGTACAGTATACAGCAGAAGTGAGTACAGCCCTGTTGCAATAGCTTTAAAATGTCAAAGGATTCACATTTCAGGACCCAAATTGTGCTACTTTTCAATAATTGCATTATTGCTAAGTTGGAAGATAGAGTATTTCCTGTTATTAACGATCGAAAGGAGAAACTTGAGAAAGGCTAGATTGAAAATTCAGGTCCAAACTCAGTGTGTAGACATCTGTGAACACACAAGCTGGAAAACCTGTCATCATTGAAACAAAATTGAGTGCACTTGTGATTTCCAATCATCCTACCTGCATGAACACGTTTATAAAATGACCTGTGAACACCAGAAGTTAGTCCGTTTTCGACTTGTGACCTCCGTCTCTGCATGTTTGCATCATGACACGACATTGGACAGAATTTCCAGAGGAAACAGACGAATTATGCTCCTTCCAAAGATGGAAAATTATGCTCGAATGTCTGTTACCAACCAGAAAGGCATAAAAACGGCCATTGATTAGTGCTGCAGTGGCTGATTCTATTGACAGCATCAAAGAAAAATCAAAACCCCAAAACTTGTTTCCTCATTGGCACAAAACTACAAGACTAAATGTTGCTAAAGAACATTAAATGATGAGGAAACATTCATAAGGGGAGGACACTCTTTGGTCAGATCAGACCAATATGAATGTGTTCAGTCGTGGTCCATCATATTTGGCAGGAGCCTAGTCAGACTACCACAGTTACTGCATAGTCCTGGCAGTGAAGCACGGATGAAGGACTGTGATAATTTATTGATTATCCCATAAATGCCGATGGAGATACCAAAAATACTGGCTCCCATTTCCAGAAGCTTGGACGAATAAGAATGAATCAACCCTGCCAACAAAAAGCAGCCGAAAGAAATAGTCTTTGAAAAATGGTGGACACTGCATCCATCATGCCGAGGAGGATTTAGTCTGTCTTAAAAATATACCCTATACCACATATTTGTTAATATCAGACACTGTTGTACTTGATATCCCGTCACTATTTCCAGAAAAAATAAATAAATAAATAAAAAATTGTACGTGATTGTTGAGTTGATTTAGGCACATAAACTGTTTGGGTGGAGTCAGGTTAAAAATCACTACTTTACCAACGAAACTATTGGGTTTGAGTATAATATAAGCGTTTTGAGAAAAGTTCAGGGACTTTCATCATCATGGTTTTGAAAAATGAATCAGATACGGTTGGGAAATGTTCTGTCTCCTGCATCAAAGTCAAACTGACGGGTGTTTGTTGAATCCTTTCTTTAAAAAAAAATAAAAAATCTGTGTGAATATAATACCATAAATACCTCTGAGGAAAGGGTAAAAGTGTGCACCATAATTCACATGTGTCCAATTCGTTGTGTCTCACCCCCTTTTTTCTGTCAACAGGCTGGTTATCCCACATTACAGATAACAATCCTTTATCCGAAAGACTTCAATAGCAGCGCACTGAATCATCGATGATGACACACTTCCAGCAGTGGAGGAAACACTGCCAGTCATCATAATCCAAACAGACATTATGTGTTTTCTAAACTGTGTTTTCATGAGCAATTGTGTGCAATTTAGTTGCTTAGCGATTTAGCAGACAGACAGGGTTGGTTTACCACCATGACAGTGTCATAGGAGATGATTAGGGATAATAGTTTTATACCTTGTGGAGACGGACGTAACAGAATGATTTTGCTCAATGTACATGCAGCCTGATGGCCCGTCCCATCCATTCACTTACTGGAAAAATATGTGCTTTTGTTATTTGCTGCACTGAAACAAGACTTCATTGTGTGGCTTCAATTTGCGCATAATGGAGCCGTCGTAGGTGAAGACGAGGGCATCTGTAGGAAGCATCTGGTCATCTCTAATGTCCCGTTTCTCTTCAGCCTCCCACTGTCTCATCAAAACGCCAAACGGATGCCATTCAATTAAAAGTGTTTACAGTCAACATTGTGAACCGGGAAAGCAAAGAAGGCAGGGATGGATGAGGGAGATTGCTTTTGGTTAGAGGAGGGATGCAGTGTAAATACACTGCTGAATGTGGCTGCCCGGCTGCTGAACAGATGTACTGCCATCTTGTGTAATAAGCTGTTGTTCAGTGGCTCTCATCCAACTTCAAGACCCATTTTCTGATGGCAGACATGTGGGAGTCAGATCAGAATTTCTCTGTTATTATTGTTAAACATTCTTTTTAGTTGTTTTTGCCACTTTTGTCTGGCCAAAGCAATTGCAGCCATATCTGTGTTAGTAGGAATATTTTTTTATCAAATGGTGCCAAAAGGTTTCAAATGCTTTTGAGTGAAAGGAAGGTTGAGCTCAAGGTAATAGAGGTAGAAAATGAAAGAAAAAAAAGAGAAAACAAACCAAGATCTCTAGTATAATGTAGGATTTTCAATCCAGTGGGAGCTTCTGGAGCAATAATAAAGGCTTTTTTGTGCTTTGGAGCAAGTTTTTGACCTAATATGAGCAAAATCTTTTCCTGTTTCTCATGTGAGTGATTTTTAATTGAGGCTGTGAGAGGATCTATTATTGGAAAGAAATCATTCTTAGTGACAGAAATATACAAGACAGTAATGCAAGACAGAATGCACCAATTGAAATGACTGCGATAAGTTTCCAAAGCAAGTCGGCCTCTAAGCAAGTCAACCTGCTTCATGAGAATCTGTGGAAGTATGTAATTTCTTCACGATATTTATCTGACAATTACAGGAACCAGCTACTTTCCAATCGACTGTTTTACACATTTAATACACCATCTAATTAAGAAGTTGACACTCACAGAAGGAGGTCATATTTGTTGTGAATTCACTACAGCTAAAAGTGCAGAATGCTCATTTTCAACTTTTCAAATTAGATGTCCATGCCAAAGCAAGAGCTGTGTTTCGTGTATTCTTGGCCCAAAGTCAAATTTGTTTGTGGTGGGTGTTGGATTCTGTCCAGGTTTGGCCCCTTGTCTCCAATCCTGTTTGTGATATTAACGGATTTCAAGGTGCAGACGGAGTGAGCAGAGTGTCCGGTTGAGAGTCTGGAGTTAAGGCTTGCTGCCACAATAAAGTACCTAAAAGTAGGTTTCGATACCAAACACAGAGTGCGCACACATATAGTGATGTGCGAACAGAAAAAGCTACAAAGCGTAGGTTGTAGTGAACATCCTTGAATGCGCTGGGTTATCGTCATTATCTCTGCTTTATAGTAGAGATTACAACTTTTGTTGAACCATGATCACAATCTGGTTTGTGTGGGAGGCATTTATTTAGCGAGCACATCAGAGATGGATGGATGTATGTTCTGGAGGGTTTTCCTTACCTCCATGAGAGCGCCTGAACAGTCTCCTGCCTTTCTTGCAGGAATCCTGTTAAATTTAATGCATCTTTTGCATAATCAAATTACACGTGCAGATTGTAAATCCATATTACTGAGCAGCAAATGCATGAAAAGTGAAATGACGGTGGAAATTATGGTAAAGCTTGAGGGGTTCTTTGCTGAAATGTCCCTCTGATTTGATTGGAAATTACATACCTCAGAGCATCACGTTGTAAACATAATGTTTGGGAGGCTGTTTACTGCCTGTACATTGCTGTTCATCGAATGCCAGCAGGGACGCAGTAAAGATTATTACGCATACTGTTATACAGCGAGTTTATGTGTTGCATGGTGTTTGGCTGTGTGGGAAAACAGAGGAGGGAGCGCGTCTCCCTCTGATGGAAACCATAGCATGTAGGACGTGGAGGTCAGTGCCGGATGATATTTTGCCCTGCTGCTCCGTCGGCAGATGAAACAGCACGGATGATTTATGGCGGCCGGCTGGATGGCAGCAGCGCAAAAGGGAGCAGTGTTTTCACTGGCCCCGGCAGACACAGTCGAAATTGGGTTACTCACAAAATGTAAAGGGTCTGTCTCAGACTAACAAATTTAATCATGGCCTTCCTCCCCTGCAGGTTGTTTTAATACTGCTGGATTACAGAGGTCTCTCATCTCTCGCCGTCTCTTTACGGCGAACACAGATGTAGTCCTGTCAATACGGCTGCAGCACAAACACTCTGGACTCTCCGAGGAGGCTGAGGATTGTTTTTCTGCTCAGCTTGGAACATAAATCACAAGTTTAAAGACACAAGCTGTGAATTAAATGTAAGAAAAAAAAAGGCAATCTCACCCACAACGTTCCATCTTTACTCAAAGCTAATCTAATGACATTCTTAATAGTGTGAGTGAACTTTTTAAAAAACACATTTCAAGGTATCTATTACACCTTTAGGAAAACCTAAATTTTTTTGTGGCCCTTTTTCGCAGAGGTCAGTGGTAAAACGCTGTATAGAAGGATTCCCCGTGATAGATTAAAAGGGCCGAAAAAGGCAAAAGTGTCATGCAGGAGGGCGCAACCTGGCAACCGCAAAAGTTGTTCTTATTAATAGGATGCAAAGTTCAGCAGAAAATCCTCCCTCCTCTTCTGGAAAGGTGTTATTGGAATCAGGCAGCAGGGATTTTTTTCCTATTCAGTTGCAAGCGCATTAGCGAGCTTCAACATGATATGTGGAGATAAGGTCCGGCTCCTCGCCTGATAATCACACTCAACTGCCATTTCATTACGCTTTATTTATTCAGTCTGACACTTCTTATTCGCTGATTTCTGTTTAGGAGTGGATGGTCCGCAGCAAGACTGGTGCTGCTCTGGAAAGTTTTCTGAATGTTAATTTTTAATGAATAATCGTCATATCTTTCATTTCTGTCGAATTGAATGCTAGAACATTCTCAGTTTTATTTCATTTCTGTGATTATTGTTTGCATTTGAAACTTTCAAAATCTGGAAAACAGTTCAGTAGCTGGTTAACGGGTCTCTTTCCATATATATATATATAGGTGAGAAAAAATCTGACAGTCTTTAGCCTGCGCGGTGACAGTAGCTGTTTAATGAAGTCGCAGAAAAGGAGCTGACATTCTACATTTGTTTTTGTCAGCATGAGTCACTGTCTGAAAGAGCATTTCATGAGTTGTGGGAGATTTGGCAAATGCTGCGATGCCGCGATACTGAAGGAGATGGATCTGAACTCCAGTGAGGTAAGATTTAAATGTCAGGAGGAGAAGCTCAACGCAGGTGAGCTCTGGCCCAGTTTAACCCTTAAACAGCGCTCATAGACTGTATTGGATTTTGTGGACAAAAACATGAGAACTACTGGATGTGTAAATAAGTTCACTGGTAACAAGGTCACCATATTGACCCAAAAGGTGATAATATTTTATATAACTGAGGTTGGCATGCAACAATCTTTACACTGAGTTCTATTGAAATCTCCACTGCAACCCTGATTATTGGTACTTTTGCTCATTCTGTGACTCCTGACTACTGGGTCACTGATCTTCCTGTATCATTTTCCATCTTTGTAAAGTCTTTTGATCTTTTTTTTTTTTCAATTTCTCCAGAAATTCTTTTCCATGTGGAGCCATGATGCAGACATGCAGCCTGTAGGTCCAAACCTGATAACCGTCTGTTGCTCATTTTATAATTGTGTTCATGCAATTAGGCTGATTGTGATCACAGGTGCACCCAATTTCACCGGTTTTCTACCTTGTGTGAATGTTTATTATTTGCTAATACCACCAAGATCTGAAGAAGAAGAGAAGAGAATTGCCTCAGTAGGTTTCTAAGTTTGGCATACCCTCCACCGCAGGAATGTCTTTTTTTTTTTTTTACCACAAGTTGAGTCGCTCACCATTACCCAAGTTCACCAGAAATCCCACAAGGAACTAGAAAGCGCCATGTGGTTTAACAGGAATCCCCGTCCCAAACTGACAATAACCAGAGCAGTAATGGAGACATTGCAATGAAGTGTCACATGGAGTCCGGTGAACTCATGTCTGGGTGTTCAAGTCATGTCAGAGACAGGAAATTGAAAAAAACAGATGTGGGCTTACAAGATGTGAATCACGATCACCTTTGTTGTGTTAGATCACTTCAGCCACTATTACTTCAATACAAATCAGGCTGTGATTAGAATCCTCTTGTTGTTGATTAATCGTGCGTTTATTTCATTATTTGTGTTGCATTGAGTTTCCACTATGGCGATTCTATTTTCAAAATGTTTGTTGCATTTATTTCCACTTCACCATGTCTGTTGCTATTTGTCTACACACACCCAGTAAGCCAGCTATCTGTGCAGATGAATACTGCACACAGCTGTGATTGATCTATTAATTTATTGTTTGTCCAACAGTGAGCACAACAACAGATTTATTTGAAAGTTTGTAGAGATTTGAGATATGAGCAGCAATTAAAGCTGTCTGGAATCAGGCTACCTGGTACCGAAGATGATGGATGAGGTTGAGGCCAAGTGTTTGTCATTAAAAAGCAAGTAAGCTGCAGTTAAATCTAATTCTACAAACTAAAACCACTGTAAGAGCAAAGATAATGATGGTATCCCCCCACAGGAGCATCTTTAATTCAAATAAGGTCTTTCTATAAACACACAATATGGTCGTTTTCAATGTAGTCCGTTCACTTTCTACTGCTGATTTACACTGAAAAAAGTGGTGTCCTCAGGGTGGAGGCGTGGATTAAACAAATATTAAAGTTCCCATGATGCCGCAGCGCAGACAATAGGAGAAGCCTGTCCTCAGAGGGTCAGAGCCAATGCAGAGCTAATATACACATGTTTTCAGAGGGATAATCAATGGAGACTGTGCTGGCTCTGTGCAAATACTCTCCCCCTGCAATAACGTGCGCTCTCACAAAGGGCAATCAGAACATCTGGCTTGGCAAAAAATAGCAGGGAGGAAATGTTTCAAGTGTTGCTCAGGAGATATGATAGGCCATAAAAGCACAGCATGAGGGTACCGCATGATTATAATCACAACATTATCGTATAGTTGAACGGAAGATGTGATTTATTGCAATGTATGTTTGCTTATGAGTCAAGTATGTATTTGAAATGTGATTGTAGTAATGTTCTTTTATTACCATGAACACACTCACAGTTTATTTTGACTTAGTCAGTATGTGCCATTTAAGATTGCTTTGTTCTGTTGACTCTGTAAAAAAAAAAAAAGAAAGAAAAAACTGTAGCACCGTACAGTAATTGCATTACACTACAACGTTGTCTCTATAACCACTGACTTCCTGCTTCACTGTCAGGACTACGCATGCAGGCTGACAACAAACATGCTGGACCTCATCTGAGCCCAACAAACTTTTCTGTCCTTCACATTGCCTGCGCTGTCACAGAAACTCAAATTTCCATTGATAACCTTTGTGGCAAGCCTGAAGTCTGTCTGGATTTTTATAAACCATCTAAGAGGTCCTTTCAGAAGATCAGATTAGTGGTACTATGGCTCGTTCTGTACTTCCTCAGTACTGCTGCAGCTGTGTTTTGACAGATTTTCATTTAGCTTCCGTTGTCCTTTTCCATCTTTGTGAAGACAAACAACCAGATTTTGAAACTGAACTGACAATTCTCTTTAATGTGGAGGCATGCTGCAGACATGCAGACAGGTATCACATATAGAGTTCTGAACCACAGGAATACTAAAGTTTGTTGTAATGGTCACATGTTGAACTTGTTTCTCAGTGACTACAGGTATATTTGTTTTTTGTTGCATTTATACTTTGAGTCCTGTCTTTTCAATGTAGTCTTTCTAAAGTATTAGTGGTTAATGCTCATAACATAATGTATGTGTACTGTATTCTTTGTTTCTACCTCTTCTCTCTCTGATTGCTCTGCCTCATCATGTTGTAGTATTTTCTTTTCCAACCTTCTCAGTGCTATTTTAAGATTACTCTAACCTCAAATTTTCCACACACCCCACCCTGCATCTTCAGACTCCACCAGAGAATCTCACGCCTCATCGGGATTACTCTCTGGCCAGTTCACCACTAGGAAACCACTCAGCTTATCAGGATTCTGCTCCAGCCAGTGCCTCCACGCCAAACCCCTCCATTACCTCTCTTGTTATTGAACTTCAAGGACTATCTCTTTCTAGGCTTCCCTCACCCATTCCCTTGCTTGTCACAGCAACCTGTTTTCATTATTGTGCCTCTGTCCATTGATCTGCTATAGGGTCCAGGATTCACATAGACCTGAACACATGGAGCATCTTGACCAAGGACACTTTGGCGCAAGGACAGTAGGAAATCATGCGACTTGTGGACAGTTCGCTCTGACACCTGAGCTAAAGCTGCTGCTGGAAATAATGAAACCAAAGATGAACAGTTGTATCAAATCAAATCAGGTTTATTGTCATTTTGCTGTACATACACAGTAGTACAGGCAACATGAGAGAGCGTTTCTTCAGGATTATTCAACCAGCAAGCTTTGCAGAATGCACGTCT
>NW_007578076.1:469072-474174 GCF_000690725.1 Stegastes partitus
AAAGGAATTGCTCATGTAGTAGCATTTCGGGTCTTAACCTCTGAAGTCCTAGACAGACCTTTTCCTAAATGTTTTTTCAAACAGAGATAAAGTACAACATCCATTTTAGTCATAGTACCAGGTGGCCATCCGTGACAATCTCATTAAAAAAAAAAAAGGTATTTAATACAAAAAAAATATACAGTTGGATTCTGGTACAGACACTTCCAGAGAGGAAATGGTTAAAGATCTTTGGATTTAAGCATAACCCATAATCCAAAGAGCTTTAAAACTGGTTCTTAGGTTTGTCTCTTTAGTTTCCATTACATTTCAGAAGCAATTATTTGAATCTCCAGTGTGTATTTGTGATTCCAAGATCTGTACATTCTCGTCATTTATTGCCTTGTTTCGATTTGAATCAAAAGTAAATGCAGGCTGTAAGTTCAAATAATAAAATATACTGCATAAAATGAATGCGTTTAAACGTGTTCAGATGTAATTAAGGGGAAAAAAAATCAAGAATGTACAAATTGACCATTGAGAAGAGGGGGAATTAGAATCTTTCTTGGACATTTTGAAATCATATATTTGCATTTGATGATGTTACCTAGCAACAGAGACTCCACCCACAGCATCAAGGCTGCAAAAAACACCCCAAAAAACACCATCTTAGCTGCTCCTTGTGCAGAAAGTTTTCAATATATCCAGCAAAAATTCCACAGACACCATTTTGAGTATCCGCAGTTTATGACAAAACAGTTTCAAATCAGAGATGGTCAAACACAGGATGATTTTAGAAGGAACAACACAGCATGATATCTCACTCACATCCTTTTGCTTTTCTATCACACACTGCATTTATCCTCATGGGACTGTGATGTTTTCTGAGCAACATCTGGCACAAGAATTTCCCTTTGGATGAATAAAGTTCAATCTTACCTGATTCAAATTGAAGTGAACAACTGAATTTCTCATATTTGAATGCATGTCAGCATTGGTTTGAAGAACATTGTTCAAGAAAACTGTTGAGCTTCCCCCATAACTCAGATGGCTGATGTAGTTGGACAAATATTAAAATGCACATTATAGGAAGCGATTCTCTTACATGACTGTTAATGCTTTTGTTGTTTTATTTATTCATCTTTAGAACATGTTTTTGGGGTTTTACACGTGGCTCTGAAATGTATTTTAGAAAGCTGTGATGTTTGGTTTGAACTCCAGCAGCTTGTCTTGAACATGTCTACACGCCTGGATGCGCTGAGTTGCTGCCATGGGATTGGCTGATTAGATATTTACGTGCAGTTGAACAGGTTTACCTGATAAAACAGCCAGTGAGTGTATGCTTTTGTGAAGGATGGGCACGAGATCATACTGAGCTGGTGCAACGGAGCTGCTGGGTGCTGCTGATGACTAATATTGATCACTAGAGTCAGTAAACTCTGCTGTCAATTGTGTGCGCCTGCAAACCTCTGCAATTACACCATTGTGGCACGTCAAGGGACCCAGTGGATTGAAAATTGAAAAAAATCAAGGTCTGCAGTGAACTCCTACTGTGCATGGCTCCCTCTTGATAACTGGTAAATGATAGACCACACCAACAGGCCTGCCAGGAAGCACAACCCAATCTGTTCTTTTACCACCATCTTCAGAACGCACTGCTAAACTGCGCTTACAGACAGATAATGTAGCAGCCATATTCCATTCACACACAAAAAATAGTCCTTTTGCAGTTTCTGATGAATCTAAAGTTAACAACTTTCTTTCTCTGTTTCTGATGAATGTTGTAGATCTACTAAGTTTCTATCCAACCTGAAGGTTCTCCCGTCAAACAGATCCTTTCTTGCAGCCATTTCAAGTTTAGTAACTGAGGTTTTTCCATAGCAGGCTGCACTATTTTTTTTGTCTCATTTGTGTCCAAACGAGGCTAGCAGCCTTGGATGAAACAAAGCAACCATTGGCAACATGTTCTTAGGTTCTAACAAGGTATGATGCTTGTCATTGGTTTTAGCTAATTAAAGAGGCTCTGATGCCGGTGCAAACCTCTCATCTTTTGATGGACCGAACTGCCATAGAGCTGCTGGTCCATCTACAGGCTGAGGAGGTGTCACTGCACAGCTTTCAAAGCTGACTTCAGAGTCTCATGGTGCTCTCACATGGCTTTGCAGTCTGCAAAGTGTAAACAATTTTGAAAAAAACGAGGCCTTGGAAGTGAAAATGGCCACATTCAAACACATTAAAAACATCCTTCCAATGTTCCCTATCGGCTTAAACCTTAAAGAATTGGAATTGGACTTCAAACATTGTTTGAATCCTTGTGTTGTGTCTAACTTTTCCCTTTGGAACCAGACTGAGTGTAGACACCGTTAGAGAAAGTTGGCGATATACTTTCACATTTCTAGTTTTTGTTTCATAAAAAAATTCATCATATCGAAGTCTACCTGCCTTTAACATCTTGGTGAATTTGCTAAAATGCTTCCTTTTAAGCTCCATTAATGATACTAAAGCACACTGAGCTTTTTATGTTTCCCTCAGTTTCCTCACAGCTTTAAAGGATATGATGGAGAAAGCCTTATCACATAAGAAACCATGCTGGTGGTATTTTTCTATTTGCTGTGAAATTCACTAAGTTGTTGATCCTATAAGTCGACTTGGTTTCTGCCACTGTTCCGCTGGCTCCAGTTACAGTCGAGCAAATACCATGATAATCCAATTTCAAAGTGTAGCAGCGACTTTAATGCCACAAAAACAAGCAGTGAATAGCTGGAGAATATTTTAATGTTGATTCCTATTTGGGATTTCATCAGAGTAAGCGGCTTGGAAAAATCAATATATCCATCCATTTATGTCCATTTAGCATTGACAAGCAAAAATCGTTTGGCCAAATTAGGATCAGCAAACATGTATGATGCAGCTGAGCGTGTACGAACAAAGCCCCTTTTGACATGCAGCAGATACTAGTTTTGAAAAAGAGAAAAGTTATTCCCATACATACTTAATTTTAAGGAAAACCGGCAAAGAATGAAAAACTGCAGCGACTCCAGTGGCTAGCCTTTTATCGTCTCGGCCTCCATCCACCTGCGAACCGCAGCGTGCTCTGCACCAATACAAAGCTATCAAAGAATAGAGAATACAAAATGATAAATTCAGGATCCTGCTGTTGCTACTATCACAGTTTATCTGTGAGACCGCATGCATACCCACGAACGCACCAGCTTCAATAGAATGACAATGCAGGAAGTCCCTCCACAACCCTCTGCTCAGTCGCTGCTGGACGCACAAATTTAGACGCATAAAGAGCTTCCTTCCTCCATTCATTGTCTATAAGGAGCAGCAAATGTCTCAGCAGGAGCTCGACGCAGGCATTTCCATACTGACAGTTCACGGATTGGATAACTGAATGAATTGTTGCATCGTGGTAAATACAGGTATCTGTAGTGATGGTAATGCAACAAGAGCAAGGATGAGAGAAATGGAGTGGTTCTATTCAGACAGTCGGGAAATGAGAAGTGACCTTTAATTACTGCGGAGTTACGTGGACAACAAGCAGCACTTTACCGCTGCCTCGCATCAGACAAGAATAACACCTGTAACCATGGTAACGTAATAAATATACAGCAAACACCGTGTTAGCTGTGTAGGATGTATAACACATGACAACGAAATCATAACGTCACTGATGAAAGCCAGAGTAAAATGTTTTTTTTTTGTTGTTGTTGAGTAAAATCAACAAAAAAATTGTGAAAATTTTGACTTAATTTATTTTTTGGTCAAACAGCAATTTAACTTATGGTTGCCCCAATAAGTTTCTGTTTTCACATTACTAGATGTCATATTTGATGCCAGTTTGGTATTAAAATGGGAAATTTTACAACAGGATTGCAATTTTAAAACAGCAGCAACTCAAAAGCACCTGATTTAGATGTTACCATTCAATTTATGTCATCAGTACCAATCATTTCCATACACATTGACCAGACGGGCCCTTCTCTAACTTGCTGTTGTCACCATTGTCACTTTATTTAATGCCACAATTTAGCACTCAATATGAGCAATAAAAGTCTACACTTGGAGGACACCTACACAAAGGACGTCTGAGTTCATATCCAATCTCAGACGGTGGTTGTACTTTGATATTTTGACCTCATCTTTCACTCATTGTTTTTACTCACTGTTTGGTTATGCTGATGTTGCAAAGCTCCATTTTGTCTGCTTGAAATTTTGCATGCCACATGTGTGCAAGAGATCACCTACTTGATCAGGATTATTTACTGTTTATCAATGATCAGAATGGATGTTAACATGCCTACTAAGTGTACAGAAGTTGTATGAGGTCCCTACTAGGTCAAATGTCTGGGAAAGATGTCCTTTAATTGGCTAATAATGCTTAAAGTTTTCATGATAAAATACTATTATTCGAAACTGTACAGTAGCATTAATTCCTCAGATCATTTGAGAAAAAACTCCTATATGAAGTGTAAGTTGAGTTCCAGTGCATTAATTTTGCATTTTAGGAGCTGCTTTCCCCACATTTCTTATCTTACCATATAAAATAAAGTCTTCAAAAAAGGAGCTCTGCCTTTGAACGTGTCCAATCAAAACCAAACATACCGCTTCTTTAAAAGTTCTATTCTAAATGCCAGACGCATGAAGGTCATTTAACAAAAAGCATCTGTACATGCAGTACAACATACTGGGAGTCTATTGATCGTCTCTTTATCCTCAGTTCACAGGGAGCTGTTTTTTTTTTTTTTAGTTTTTCGTGAGCAATTCTCCAACATACGCCACACAATTAACAGAGACGCAGGAATGCAGCTCAGAGGGGGTCAAGAGCAGAGTAATTAACAGCTCGGGTCGCGTGCTAATTGCTACACTGTAGGAATACGTGTGCCCCAATCAACACCTCGACTGTCGGAGCTGTGAAGGTAAAAATGCACGAATGCTTATGGATTCGTCATCTCCTGGGTTAAAAGTGAACAACAGCCAGCAGCAGAGCATGTAGACTGGATTTTGCCTCGAGCATGGAAAGATAAAGGGTCAGGGTCCTGGACACTGCTTCCTATTGCTTTCATTTACACCAGTAAGGTTCAGTGGAACAACATTATTTCCTTGGTTCTGTCTTGTAG
>NW_007578076.1:474585-475690 GCF_000690725.1 Stegastes partitus
CCATCTTTATGAACCACAAATAACCATTCCGCTAATTTATTCACACTATTTTGCTAAACCAACATAATACCTTTTTATTTCTGTTTGTTTTAATGACTCTATGAATGTATACATAGTGGCTGCATAAGAGGCTCCAATGATCAGTTGATCTCTTTCTGGTTTTCAGTAAACTTGGTCATATTGTCAGACAAATGTTCTCTGTAGGACAGATATTTACTTGACAGGTATCTGTAATTTCCATAGTAATCTATTACAAGGTAAGAGTGCTAGCTACATGCCCAAACCCACTAAACATGACGACCAGTAAGGGGTTTTTCACAAAAGCCCTCCACCAGTCTAGACCTAAAAAACTCCCGCGAACATAGATCCGATTCAGGATCTTGGAACCACCATGACAAGATAACTTACAACTACCTTCAGGAGTTTTCGGCCTCCTCGGTACACGGGCTCACGGTTTGAAACAACCTACAGGCCTGTTAGATTGACAAAGATCTTGGAGCTGCATATTATCTGCAGACGGTCTCTTCATGTATTCCCTGCATGATGTCGAGATCAGGTCTCTTTGGGGGTCAGACCATCTATTGCAGGACCCTTTGCTCTTCTTGTGACTTAAGATAACTCTTTATGGCTCTGGCTGCATGTTTGGGTTCGCTGCGTTGCCAGAGAATTAATTTGAGACTGTTCAGACACGTCACTGATAGCACAGCGTGATGGATGAGATTCTGGGCAAATGCAAAACAGGAGATTCAAGAATCGTCTTTCCTTTTTTTTTTCTCCTTTAAATTAAGCCTTTACAAGATTTTAATGCTAGTTTTTGAATTTTTAGATATACAAACAGTATGTATGTAACTGGGTCATGCATAGCTTTTATGTTTTTTATGTATTTTCTTACACAGAATCAGTTTTACGATCAAATTATTTGGTCCTGAGAGCCAGGTATAACAATGTGTCTATTGAAAAAGTTCACAATTAACTTCAGAGTGTCCTTCCTCCATTTCTTCTGTGGCACACAAATTCTTTTAACCCTTTCCAACCCTCCCCATTTGTACAAACGAGAGTTATTCATATTGTTTCTGGTGCATATTTGTTCCCATCATCCATCCAT
>NW_007578076.1:476070-485379 GCF_000690725.1 Stegastes partitus
GCTGCGAGGCAACAGTTTGTTTCCATCATCATTATTATTATGATATCTGTTTCAGATTGGGGCATATTTGGGCTTACAAAGTGACTTAAGAGGTGAGTGTTCAATCTGCTTTTCTACACTTATTCTATTTGCAGCAGTTCAAGCAGGCAGCTTTATACACGGTGCTTTTTCTTCATCATTTTTATATTGTCAGAGTAAGTGAGGTTCGTCAGCAGAAGATCACCTTCCTTAGAACCAACCCAACGCAGAAGCCCGCTAGTTACACTTGGTGCTCTTCAACCCTGTTACTTTGTAGACTGGCGATCTTCTGTCGCTGTAGCTGTTTCCACGGCTCCACTCTGCTGCTGTGGATGCTCTGAGCTCCCACTGCCTGCTCCATTATGTCCCTTTCAGACGGAATACAACAATAGCACTGCAGCACTCTGAGAACTATTATTCCAAATAGCTTACGCTGGACCACAACGGACCAGCACTTTGTTGAGCAAAGCTCAGCATGCTGTAAAGCAGGCTTGCATGTGCAGAGGTTAAAGTTCAAATTAGATGAACTTTGACTTTTAGGAAGGCGGTATCCAGCCAGGCACAGAAGTGGAGAAAAAAAAAACTCCCTGAATTATACAACACAAGCTTGCATTTGTAACAAGACCCCAGGAGAAAAGCTCAATCTTGAAGAAAAGTTTCAATCCAAGTAGACGTGTCAGGTGTGTATTAGTCTTGCATAGTCAGACCCATCTCCACAGCAAGCAAATAGTGGAAGGGGAGGAGAACGCTGTGTGACATATGGGTATAGCAGATGTATACCCTAAGTCTACATCTGGTGAGTCAGACTGTTTTAATCTCTTTATATGGGCAGGTGATATGTGATCCCGTAATAGCTCTACAGACCTGTTGAAGTTTCTGAAATTGAGATAAGGAGGTCAAAAAGTATCATTTTCATGCAAAATATTTTGTTGACATAAACTTTACATCCTCCACAACTCCCCCAAGTTGTGCAAAAGCAACCTGTGCATTAAAAAAAAAACATCATTAATCTGTGCTACTAAGCCCTGCACTTTGACTCACAGGTTTTTATTTAGGTTTTGATCTGAATGTCCCAATCAGTTTTATTTGCTCGTGTCCAATTAAGGTGATGTATTATGCTGATACCCAGTCCCAATCCGATACCAGTTTTTTAGATAATGCTCACCTCAAGTTGTTCCGTGTTTTCATGCAGACTATTGTCTGGGTTTAACTCGTAAATGGGCACCATGACAAAGGGGTTTGTGAAGCTTAACGGTGTCTGGCCAGTGCAGAGGTGTCAAATCAAACTGGAATTATGTAGGAGAGCAGCCCAATATCCCAGTGGTTGTAAACAAAGAATAGGTTTCAGATTTATGTTGATGCTGATTAGTTAAATATTGACCTGAAAGACCTCTCTCTGGTTTTGTCTAGCTCTTAAGGCTATTTTGTGTCCCTTCTTACTTCCTAATGCTTTGTGGAAAAGTTGAGTACTGAATTAGTGGCATTTGTTCATGCTACTTATGTCTTATTTTATTTTACTTTTTGCTTCACGTGAGACAGCAGTGAATTACAAACGGTGGCTTTTTGCTGTGTTTTGATAGAACTCCTGGGTGCTGTTGTACTCTGTTAGTGGTATGTGCTTATGTTTGCTAACTTGCAGAGCTCTGGCTGTTTCCTGCTGTCACACAGTATTAACTCATTTCATTTGCTGTGCCAGCTGTGAACGCTGTTGATGCCAATACAGTGTCTGAGCAAAATCCTGTGGGGCATTGGGTCTCCTTTGCTTTGGGTAGGGGTCAGTGTTCTTTATGTTTGGGAGGGGTAGGTCATTAGCCCCAAGTAATTATGAATTATTATTAGTTTTTTATGATGATGGTGAGCATGGCAAATAAAAATATAAACAAAAGATATTCATTCATAGTGTATTAATGTATAACTAAAGCTAACCAACATTTGACCAGTGCTCTCAAATGTATGTCAATGTTTCCTGATGCAATCTGAAAGGAAGATTGCTTTAAACAAAGTAGCGTTGGATGACAATTACCATTTTAATGTGTGATGCACTTTCTTTGAACACCAGTGTGAACATCAGATCAGAAAGGATTTAGAGACATTCAACCTCCTCGGATTAATTTGTCATTTGTAAAATATACAAACTTTGAAAGTATTTTGATTGTTGGAATCGAAAACAGTGTGAATCAGACTATAATTCAACAAGTGTGCTCTCCTTTAGATGGTAGTAACAGGTAAGAAGCGACTGTTCTGTTGTGTGTGAACTCTTAGTACAAAGTAAGAAACTGCTACTGCTGGTATCTTCAAACTGTTTGAATCCTGAGGCTTTGCTTTTAAACGATGTATAATTGGGGCCAATGCCATTAAAAATTCAGGAGAAGAATTTCCACTCAGCCCTTATTTGGGCTGATGAGTGTTACATGGTCAAAGCCACTAATTTGCAAGTTTGATTGCTGACCTAGAAAAACTGTAGAACCTGGAATATATCTTTTATATTTTACATGTCAGAATTTCTTGTGTTTTTATCTGCCTTGTACAGATCTTCTTGGGTCCTTCCATTGAAGCAGTGTCAACATAACAGGTAAAGATGTCTGACGAATTCATCAGCATTTTTCATTTTCATTATTCCTTTTAAAATAAAATGCCCAAAGAGCAACTTGCAGGTTGACCTTTTCTCTGAATTTATGATTAATACTTCTTGTAAATGCTCTTGGGGTTTTTAAAAGAACACCAGTGCTTTAGCATTTTTCAGAAATGATTTAAATTATCTTTCAGTGATCACAAACAACATATCTCTTGCCCACGCTGTTATGGGAATTGAGGCAGATCTCTCCGAGACGCATCTCTCAAAACATCAGAAAATAAAATGGAAAATGAACTGCGATGCCAGACACAACAGGGGATTCATGAGAAAATCTGTTGTTAATACTGCATATTGTTTCATCAAGACTTCACTGACAAGGATCACAACCATCAATCAACAAGGCTGTCTCATCTGTCTCCTCACAGGCTGATGGGTCACGGTGTTGTTCTGTAGATTCTGTTCTGTTGTGGAAATTGTAATGAAGGTTGCATCCCACCAAGGCAGCTGTCACATATGAGACTGGTATTTAGGACTGCGATTCGACATGATCCCCGTTTGATTTAACGCTTGTTGCTGTTGCTGGTCAGACATCATCAAGCGTCACATACTACTTTGTCATGGTACCCCTTTACGAGCTAAACTCCAACAATACTCTGCACGAAAACATGGAACTGCCCTCCTTCTGGTCACTACAGTATTAAATAGAAAGAGGCTCCACCTGGTGTTGCAACCAGGTACTACAGTGAACACATACTAGCACATAATATACAACATGTGCTTCTTGCAAATGTAATTGAATGCACCTATAAACTATACAGAGTACAGTTTATATGCCATTATTGCTTTACAATAAACTTCACATCTGAAACATTGACATCATTGTGCTAGTTGTTTTTTCTGCAAAATATACTGCAACATGAAGAAACAGCTTCGTAAATACAGCATGTGTTCATCATTTCCACCACATTGTCTGTTGTTTTCCAGACTCGATGTCTCTCATCGAGGCGCCAAACAGCCAACGCTTCTCTCATTCCTGTTGTTCTTACGTCTATGATCATCGAGAGATATGTCGTTTGCAAACTTTTCAGTTGGAAGTCCTCATTAACAAAGTGGACGGTAAGACTTACATGGGGCTCTGCTGTTCAGCTAGAACACAAGTCTGTCGCATTACGTTCCACTTGTGACGGCTCTGTTTCAACTTGTGCCTCGAATTTTTCATACAGCTCTCTTTAAAAAATTTAACAGATCATGTTTGTAGCACCATCTCTGCTGGCAGCTTTCGGGAGGCAAAAATACATGACATCAGTTTGTAAACTTTGAGCTGGTGTTCAGCGTTTCTCTCCTGTTCTTTACTTATTTGCACACATCCGAATGTAAATGCTGAAACGATACATTGAGCAGCCCTACTTTGTCGCTCACTAATCTGGTGTATAAACATAACACTGCTTCCTGCACTGGAACAAAACTAAATGTTGCCAGTAAACATCATTTAGGGAGAGCAAATCTTCACCCTGAATACAAATGCTTGCAATCAAGCGTCTTACTGAATTCATTGCAGTGCTTAATCCTACCAAGGCTGGATCCAAACAATACTTTCATTTCTTATTTATTTATTTTTTAATCTCTTACCTTTTATTTCCACCTGGCTCATTTCCCATTAATGCAGCTATTGTGGCCTTAAGGGTCATAGAATATTTGGAGAAATGAACTTCCACTAAACAGTGCATACTGAGGCAAAAATCTAATTTCACACGAATCCAGTTTGTTTTCAAGTCTGACTTCAGGTAAACTCATCTGACCTCACGACCCAAGCACTGATATCAATTTGGTATAACTCTGTCCAACATAGATTGAGACCAAGCTTTCATCAGACCTACTCATAACAAACTTACAGAACTGTTGTCACTGCACAGTCTAAAGGTGCACGAGGATCCCAAACAACTGCACAGGTTCATGGGTGGAAGAAATCCAAAACTATTAATCTGTTTGATCAGTTGGTTCAGGGTGCCTGTGATTGCCTTGAATTAGTGGCTTAATTGTTAAGAAGGTCACAGCATCCAACATTTGGCATCGACAACATCACCAAATATCTGCACTCCATTTAAGAGGGTTTTCTTTTGCCACTGTAACAAAGAGATACAGGCGTAAATAGCACTTGGTTTTAGAGCACTTCGGGCACTTTATCTTGCACTTTACTACCACTCTGCTCTGATTTGCACATTTGAATATGAAAATTGCTTCTCTGTGTAGTATGTTAGCAGATGTTCAACCGTAGGGGTGCAGTGTTAATGCATGTTCTCTCTAGGGTGGTCAGGTGAATGCGTCCACAGGCCACAGTATCAAGCGAAAGATTTTGGGAGAAACTACGGGATTTAATAGCGATGGGAAACTGTGTTAATTTCAATGATATATTTATCTTGGATGTTTGTATAAATATCAATTATAAAACATCATTTTGTAAAATGAAGAAGATTGCTGTTGTCATAGCAATAGTTTCTGCTCATCAGTAGTGGAGTATAAAAGGCTGCCTGTTTTTTCCTCTCCACGGCTGGTGAAGGTCACGCATGCTCCACAGCCACTCCACGTTTTCTGTCATTGTAACTGCAAAGTGCCTCCACACCCTTGTCCCGTTCACTCAACCTTCACCGAGAGGATTCACTAGATTGAGAGCTATCGCGTCGCAGAAAAGGGTACAGAGAAAATGGGTTTAAAATCCTTGGGTTTGAGGATGGTACAAATTCCCACAATGCACCGCAGTGCTTTTGCCTCCCAACACAATCGAGATGCCATGGATGGCCAAGCTGGAGGTGCTACTACCCAGGGAGCTCTGCACTTGTTGGTAAAGTAGGCAGCAGTAGCCTTTTGCTACCTACAATTCTCTCCTCATTGTTTGCTATCAGACCTCAGCAGCCAGCAAAGAATGTTTCTTCATCAACCTCCCCGACCTTTTACAAAGCATCTTCCATTCACTCCCGACTGCTTCTGGCATCCAATGCAAGCTTTTAGCGATAGTCTACATGGCAGTGAGGGGAACTCTTCTTTACTACCTCTAACCTATGGTCAAACCTTACATTCATCCTCTGCCTCTGCTTGATCAGGCACACCAAGGCTCCCAGTTGCTCTTCTTAGTCAAGAATCACCTGTTGTTGTACTATTATTATGAAAAATATCACAGTTTGAGGGTTTTTTTTAAACATGGTTTTGGTAACATTAGCAAAATACTTGTTTTAATAGTATGAGTGTAGCTTTCAGGTCCTGCTTTTTGAAGGCACTGTGTAGTGCGCCAGGTTACTTCTGGCGTAGTGGTGACTATAATAACATGTGGTTGTAGTTGGGGAAAACTGGTCATAGTTCACAACTTTCTAACAGTTAGAAATGTCAGCTTCCTTAGAGTCAGTGTGGAAGTCCAACATGTTGACCCATCCATTCACCCCAACCTCCTCCCCTTTGTGCCAAACTTGTTTTACTCATGTCCTGATTATACAAGCAACACGAGTTCTATGACACTTGCTAAAATGCCTGATTTCTGTTGAGAGGACAGTGTCAATGTATAAATTCGTTCCAGAAAAAAAATTAGAAAACAAACTAAAATGCACTCTTATTTGATTTAACAAGATTTTTACAACATCTAACCTGATCTTGTAAAGCAAGAATCTAGTCATTGTGAGTTGTTTTGGACAAAAGAATCCACTAAATGATTGTGATTTCCATGTTACTGCGGCCCAATACATCTGTTTAAAATGACAACTAAACCTAGCCAGACATTAAACAGATCTCTATTCCTATATTTATCTTGGTACATTTATAACCTTAATGTTATCTTTTATTGGAAAGCACTTTGGCTCCATGTCTGTTGGTTTAAATGTGCCATATAAATAACAACGACTTGACTTGAATATACATCCTTGACATAAGTGCCTATCACTTATAGACTAGCAGGATAAAATTACATGAAGTGGAGAAAAAAAATACACATTTTATTAAAAATGTTTCGAGCTGTATTGGGGACATTTTTCTTCCTGTGTCTTCCCCCACTTATAGTTTAATTAACTGAAGCAGCACATATGCAGCCTTCCCCCTAGAGTGTCCTTGTGGCACTTTTGCTTTGGCCCAGCCAAAAGGAGACTGAAAGAGAGAGCTGCTCAGTGTGAATATGCAATTTAAAGTCCTTCATTTCAAGCATTAGAAACTCTGGAAATGCCACTATTGAAGTTGTAGGACTGAATCTTGTCATCATATAATCGGGGCTGTTGACAGATGTAAAAAAGTTGTTACAGAAATGCTTTATGGGCTTTCAAAAGTGATGCTAACCTCCTCAACATGATCTTTAAGCAACGTCAACCAGGCTCTACTGTATTTTTATGTCGTTTCACATTCTTTTACGGCTAGGCGATACATGCACAGACATGATAAATTTCCTACAACAATCCTTAGGAGGACTATCCGTAACATGTCTGGGTTCCTATAGCTCATGAAAGCAGGAATCCTCCCCCCAGGATCGTATCTCTCATCTTCCAGAGAACAAACAGCGAATGCGACTCCAACCTCTGGCTGCTGCTCTAAATGTGTCCTCCAAGACTTGTGTCCATTGTTATCACCGACCAGAGGCAAGGATGTGGAAGAACACGACATCTGGGTCTCTCAAGGAAAATGTTAATTTCCCCTGACTTATCCAACCCCCGTTGGCTGGAAGAGAATTCGCTGCAAAGTCAAGACTGACACTGGTGGTGAGTCATTGGAATCTTAAAAACACAAAATGAAGGAGCAAATCAGTTCCAAATTTATCTGGGTTATGAATAATTAATTCGCTTGTACTTAAAACTAACTTATGCAACCCAAATGAAAGGGAACTGCATGTTGAAGAAGATGTTGGGTGTAATTTCAGTGCCGTTTAGCTGTTGCTAAAAGATATATTCTGTGTTGACAGTGAAGATGCTATAACAGCAAAGGTTTAGTGTCATTTCACAAATTAACTACATCCTCTTATGTGCAAGAGAAATAGGATGAATATTGAAATATTACTCTAATTATTTAGAAATGAGTTTAAATGACAGGTTCACAGTTTTATTGTTGGTATAAAATCAATAATAAAGTGTCAATGTTAGAACTGACACAGGCCTCCAGTTCTTTCTATAGTAACACCTGTAGGCTCTTACAAAAATGTTCTATTATTTATGACATCATTCCTATGACATTTCTTAGTACTCTCTACTTCTAGTCATGGTTGCGCTGGTTCCATAGAGGTCCAGGGCTTTATATTGCAGAGTAAAATGAGCCAACAGTGGGAGGAAATATGACAGAAGCAAAAAAAAATCATGCAGAAATTGCTTGAAAAAGAAGTGGCCACTTTATCAAGCCAGTCCACAGCAAACCAACCCAACAGCACACTCAGATACTTCAACAAAGCTCTGTCTGCAATATGTTTCTGTATGTATGTTTATTATTGAGGCCATGTTGAAGTGGTGATGCATAGGACTGCATTCAAAAGTGCTTTATTAATAAAACATACAGAATTCATGGCAAACTACACTGTTCCTGTGTAGCTAATAAATAGTCCACTGGGTGTAAATGTGTCCCTTTTGATGGAATTCCCAAGTGCCAAGCCCTTCAAACAATGACTGTAAGCAGTTTGATTAAATAGCATGATTGTAGGTTATCAATATTCTAATAGCTGCGGACTGCTCTTCAGTGATATTCAAATGAGGCATTTGGATTCAATCATGTGCATTATTACCTTACGGACGCTGCTTGGATTATCATTCAACCTTGTTTTCTATGATTTACATTTAAATGCAGCCAGTTTTGCATTGGAGACAAAAGTTTAATGGTAGCATTTAGAGGGGAATTCAGTCAGTAAAACAGCTGCTGATCCTCATCCCACACTCTGAAGTGACTCAGCGAAAGGCTGAGGTACACTTGAAACAACCCGAGTGTTAGCTCACTGACAGCCTCGGTTTGTTGATTTTGAGAGGTTGCAACAGTTGACCCCACAAGTCGATAGGAAAGTTCAAGGTGTTACAAGCGATGAGTTCTGGTCTGTACTGAAACGCAGCGCAAAGAACACAGTAAGCAAAGATTTAGAAGGATAGCTTATGAAGTTGTCTTTGATGAAGGTGAGGGAGGCTTAAAGGGGAAATCCTAGGAGGGTGTTCAGTGCCTGGCTGTTGTAGGACTAGCTTTGGTATAACACTGCTGGTTGGGCCAGGATAGAGACTCGAAGCCTGAAGCAAAGGGAGTAGCAAAGGCTGTTTTCTTAATCCTGCAAACATCCATGCCAACACCATAGAGTTCCATAGAGTTGATTTTGTGTCTTTGAGATGCATACCCGTTGGTATTAATGTAGCAAAAATACAATTACGTTCATAAGAATTAGCTGCTCTAGAGCAGTGAGTACACATTTAATGCATTTCTCAGGAGTATTTTCTTTAACGCGCAAAAAAAAAAAAAACTTTTTCCTTGAAGGAGACCTTAATATGATCTGGAAGGACAGAACCGGTGTTGCCTGAACCCAGAGGTGGCATATCTGCGCTCATTGTGTATCCAGACCTTGCCCATTTGTTGCAGTAAAGTGAAATTCTTCTCCATCTTTGTTACAAACAACTTTCAAACTTGTCTTGCTTTGCTTTTGGATTGTAAAAACTTGCTTTAACCTTCTTTTCAGCTCCATTTGTTGACTTCATCCTTGTGGTTGCTGAAAATCAACAAACTCCTGCAAG
>NW_007578076.1:487346-518362 GCF_000690725.1 Stegastes partitus
GGAAAAAGGAACAAATAATAAAAAACTTTTTCAACGTATCAGACTCTGCCTTCAGCCTCTTCCTTCCAGCTGCTAGTGGCTATTCGTCACACATGGAAAGGGTTAGACTGAAAGTTGGCTCTTTAACAACAAACAGTTTTGCTGACAAGCCTGCGTTTGTTTCTTCGACTCCTCTCACTTCCCTTCTGCATCAACAGAACAGTCATTAAAATGGGTTTGTTTGATTGCTAGTAGACTGAATACAGCTTCAGCCCTTTGATTCAGTGGTCATCAAGCATCCACTTGTGTGGGCTCAGTAATCAGACGTTTAGATGATGATGTCTTACAGTCTTTATCTACGATATTTAACCTTTTTTTTTATCAGTTGTCCTAAAAACTGCCCTTTTCTTTAGATGATTGTATTGTCTTCATTTTTATCTTTATGCATAGATGCAATAGAGACAACTGGAGCTATCTTTTCACCCCATAATTGTCTTTTTAATAAAAATTGTATTGGTTATATTGTGTTTTTTCATCATTCCTATTTTCCAGCTTCAGTGTCAAACTGCATTACTGTGTGCATTTGAACTCTTCTATTATGAGCCTGTACAGAGGCCTAATCATTCTAACAATACATTACAACGAGGTTGGAGGGGGCACGGAAATCAAATTTTGATATTTGATCGATCTGACCAATCTGGCCCTCATCTCTGGCATCATTAAAACCTCCGCAGAAGCTGAAAAGCAGAGCAGCATTCATTAAACATTGCCTGCTAGGGTTGTTTTTTTGTTTTTTTTTTCTTGCATAGTATTCGACGTGGGGCCACTGTGGAAAGGAAATCTGAAAATGAGACTAAAGCTGCGAGACTGAACTATTTTGGGGTCTTAAATAATTGAGAGAACTCCAACAAGAAACTAGTTTATTCAAGTTTATTATTTGAAGGGAGTGAACCACTAGCCTCAAAGAATCCACAACAGCTTTCTGTCAGGACCAGCTGCACTGGATTCGTCTGGAGTTGCAGATTGTTCTTCATAAAAGTTTAAAATAATAAATCTCAGGGTGTTCCTCGCAGTGAAAATGTTGAAAACCAAATGGGAATGGTTTTGCAAAAGTTAAGCTTAGTGCTTTCAGTTTAAGCAGAATAAAATGAGTAAACTGTAGCTGTTTGTAGACATGGGATTCATAACATTGCTACACCATAAATGCACCAAGTGATGCGAAAGCAATAACAAGCAAAAGACTAAATCCAAACAGCGAATTTTATTTCTGATTTCCTTAAGGTTAACAACTCTACGTTTTTATGACGATAAACCAGCTACTACTTTACCAACAGTAGAAGAACAGTGAGACTTATTAGACTCTGATCAGTCCTGTCTCCATGTCGGGGATAATTTGTTATTAGAACAAAAAAACAAAAACAAAAAAATGATGTAAAAGCAACTTTCTTGATTTGGAGACGCTCTTATAAATCCTGAGGTATTTAATAAACTTCAATCAACAGTGTTACTTTCTGTTTGGTCCTGACCTGCACTAATCCTGTTTCCATTGGATCGTTTATAATCCGATATAGTTTCCAACAAAATGCGTACAGATCCTGCTGCTGTCTAATGTTGCACGTATTCAAAATTCAGAGGAAAGACTCTGTCTGTGGGGATTTTGGGGAAATGTTTGGGCTAAAATATGGAATAAGCCTTCCCTAGTCTTTGCACACAGCTTGAAGTACCGTTTCCTGTGTGCTAAATGAATGTGACTGGGTGGAGTTCAGACTTGTGCCATGTTGAAAGTGATACAGCAACACTGCTTGGTCTGACCTAATGAAAAAATAAACTCCATTAATGCAGCCGTTCTTTGGAAATCTTCCCTCTGAACTGATCCCTGAGAAGTCGTGGCAGTTGTTTGCAAAAAAAAACACCTTGTTAAAATTAAAGTACGAAGCACTGGTCATCTTTGCAGCTGTATGTAACAACAATACACTGATGACTGACTCTTTTATTCTGATGATGATGAAGAAAGTCATTCTCTCTTCTTTTGCTGGTCACCAGACCCTTTGATTCCATCATCTTTTGTCATGTGTCCTACCTCCTGTCACAGACCCCCAATTCCACCACATTTTGTTCATTGTTCTCTTGCCTCCTGTCATTGATTAGCAACTGTGTGCCAACTAACCACTATTCACTAAAGTATTTGCATACAGGCCCTCCCTACCCTCTGACATACCCTACTAAATGTGTGGGTTGGTTTACCATCACAGACTCATGCTCTGTGTTGGTAAACCCACCGTATACCGGAATACTGATAAACACCCCACGACAGCAAACCTCACATGAGGACTATGGGCAAAACTTCTTCAACAACACCAATGGCAAAAGCATCTCAGTCTCTGGTAATGGGACATTCTCAAACACAGAGAGGAGCTTCAGAATGGAGAAACATGTTTATAGAGAAAGAATGACTTGAGGTCAGATAGGAGGATCTTGACTGGGAAGGTGTCATGTTGGGGGACTTAGAGATGAATGTGCAACAATCTCCAAAGGGCTTAGGATCTTTAATTTGCGATGGCTGCACCTGCAAGTGTTCACTATTCCACTACAGACACTGCCTCCTGCCTGGCACTCAGGGGAAACCTTGACCATATTCATGACATACGGCATTGAGGTAATCAAGAAGCACCACATGTGGATGAGATTTACCCGTAGATACTGAAGGCTCTGGACACTGGTGAGATGTCGGATTGCTGAAGTTCTTGATGCACCAGTTGGTCCATGTCGGCTGTGTTCAGCCTTAGAAATGGGTTGAGAATCTCAGAGGAGAGTCGGATGAAGGGGTTCTGGCATCTGATTCTCCTGGGCACCTTTCTTTGGAGGTTTCCAGGCATGTCCAACTGGGAGGAGACCCCGGGGAAGACCCAGAACTCACTGGAGGGATTACATCTGGCCTGGGATTAATTTGTGATCCTCCAGGAGGAACTGGAAAGCACTGGTCGGGAAAAGGATGTCTGAGATTCCCTCCTTAGCTTGCTCTAAACACGACCTGACCCTGGATAAGTGGAAAACATTGCACTGACAGAGGCACTGACAGCTGGTGAGTTCATCTGACAAATAAAAACACCAATTTTGTGATTTTCAATTTTCAATTTCTTATTCAACACTTAGCAGGTAGAAGAAAACAAGCTAGAAATCAATCCCACAATCTTTGTTTGTGCCAATAAAGAACACAATTTCAGAAAATTTGGATTAGTTTTTTTGATTCGTTTCACTTATTGAAAACGGAGGCGATAAGTGGTACAAAGGCACGGCTTCGCTGATAAGACACCACACCCAAGTCATGCATTTCATTAACTCGAGCATTGCGCGCAACTGGAATTGTGAGTCTGCGGCTTCATAATAAGATGTCTTGTTGTCCGTAAGGCCTCATTTCCACGTGTGACCAGTTTCTGAATATGCTATGTGGATAATAACGTGCAATCTATGGGCACTTACATCTGGTGTTAACATATGTCATTGCTATCTTGATTGTGGCTGCAGTTTGAGTTGAGATTAATATGTAAATCAGTTAAGTGGAGCTGTCTGAGAACACAGTGAAGCAAAGCTGCTGCTCGGTTATTCCATCATCGAGCAACATTATAGCTCACGGACACTTTATAGAGAAGTCATTGTCCACGGAGACAGGAACCTTCTCACTCCTGCTGCTCAGATGTCAGTTAAATCCTGCAGGAGTCCCACACAAAATGGTTCGTTGCAACAATGTCATTCCACCCCTAATCTGCACTTTACAGCTCAAAATCTGTGAACGTTTGTAAGTTTGTCAATGTCAAATTGATTTTATTTTGCATTATGCCATCATAGTATATTGTTATTTACTAGACTGTAATCTTTTTTTAGTTTACACTGAACACAAGACTGTTGCAGAAAAGTCATTTAAAGACTGACAGCAGGCATAAAGTATAATTACCGTGCCCAGTGTGTATGGAAAGTTTTATTCGCAATGACAGTATTTACTAACAAAGCTTCGGCTGCTTGGCTTTACAAGGTGAGATCGCTGAGCGCTGCCGCCGCCGCCGCCGCTCCAGCTGCAGGGCCTTTATTAGCACACATTTCCCCTCGGCTAGCCATGACCTTGATGCTCTGTTTACAACCCGCTCAGCGCCGCGCTCCAAAATGCCCACAGGGACGACATAAAGAGGCAGAGAGACATGAAGACACACACGACGGGGGACGTAAACGACGAAGGGACGGCAGCTGAGATCAGCGCGAGTGGCGTCTTCTGAGCTTAAGGCTGTGAGGGGGAGGAAAGGTGGTGCAAAAGGCAGCGAGTAATGCTCGTTATTTTCTGCTTATTTATTCTGCGAGGTTCAGTTTCGTGGTGAATGTTTAAAGATGAGTGGAATGCCCTCAGAGGTTGGTGTCGGCAGGTTAAGACGCATAGAGGGATTTACTTGTGATCCTGTTTTGACAAAATGAACATCATTATGACGAGTCTGAACTCTTCTTCGTGGTGATGCTGCTCATGCAAGTTTCTGGCGGAATCTTGGTCCAGCTACGTGCTTGAAGATAGTTAGCAGAAGCAATGATGGGTAAGATTGTTGGACAAAGCTGTGAAAAAGAGCTCATCCGCAAAGACTTCATAGAGACCTCATTCATTAGAAGGTTGTTAGATGCAGCTGTGGTTGCGGTGCCAAAGTATGTTTGATACCATGACTTGCAACTTTTTGAACCACTTTCTTACCATAACTATGTCTACTGCGCCAAAGTACATCCACTAATCTTGCCTTTCTGATGGAATCTGCACAGTCTTCCCTCTAAACTGAACCCTGAGATTTATTGCAAAAGGTGTCTCATTAAAAAAGACGAATCAAAAGACTGGTCACCTTTGTAATCGCAGTGCACTGCAAGGAAGTCTCAAGAATTGGCACAGCTTGTTGCTTTTTCGCCAAATGATAGATAGATAGTCCATCCATCCTCCAAACCCACTCATCCAGTGTGAGGTGACAAGAGGCTGATGTCTATTCCAACCTTCACTGAGTGAGCGGCTCCTCTGTTATCAAATACAGAGTACAACTGACACTTCTGGTTACACATCCAGCAGTTTAGGGTTTAGTTTTAGTCACCCGAACGGCAGCTCAGGTGAAACGTAGGACAGTCCAAAAACTCCACATACCAGCCATTTGATGCATCCAAGCCCAGGAAGTTGTTGCTACCAAGCCGCTCTGCTAATCACTGATCCACAGTGCTGCCCCTGACTGAAGGTGACAATAATAAATAAGTAATGATAACACACACGGGTGGATAATTGATTTACGCTCTGCCACCTCTGCGCAGCCCAAGGGCACACCATCTCCACCCGCAGTAACCCTCAATATATTCGAGTTAAAATAACTGACCGACAGTAATGTAAACAGTCAATACCTAAGTTGAATTATAAATGAATATATAGCATGTTAGCATTAAACATACATAAATAGCTGAATGCTGTCTATTTATCACTGGAGTTAAAGGTTTAGTTAGACGTCACTGATTGTGTTAAATCTTAAATGCAAAGATGAGGTTCTTTCTGTTTTGAATCAATAACTTCACTGATAACTATTTGTCTCAGTACGTTCCCAACACACAACACAATATCAACAAATGCACAGCTTCTGTTTATCATCCACTAACAAGCATGAGAATGAGAAATATAGTTTTTTATTGATATGAATCTTTGGCCAAGAGGAGGCTTAATAATTAGACTGAAATGGAGTTTGGTTTCATTTTTTTTCATTCCAACTGGTCTTGCCCGAACTAATTAGCACCAAAGTAATCTTTCATTCCACAACATCATTTTCATTAGATACTGGATGGTGGTTAAGGTTTTCTTAATTAGTATTTGGTGCTGTGGCAGAATTACAGGATTTGAAGAGTGTATGATGAAGCAAGTTCAACTAAACCAGACTTTCTTTGAGTTAGCTGGCTCAAATAAACCTAAAACCCCAATCAGACTACCCTCTCATGACTGAGGATATCAACTTTCAAACCCATAAAAAGGGAGTGTTTGGACCATTTTGTGTGGAAGAAAAGTCCAATGAAATGCCAATCTGCTTCAGTCAAGAATAATGTCGTTGTAATGAGGAATTTAAAGATTTATTTCAGTAAAAACATTGTTACTGCCAATAAAGTAATGCTGTATCTTTGGATTTTACTCCTTGTTTATAGCACATCTCTAAGTTGCTGTATCGTGGCCCAAAAAACATTTCCCCCATAAACATTAACCACATGGAGTGTCAGGAATCCTTGAACTTTTCACGCAGTGACAAACAATTTTGTTGGAATTGGTACAGGACAGTGTAGAATAGAATATTCTGTTTTCTCTAATCTGTGAAAACAATAAAAAGCTTTACATGAGCACATGCATTTAAACCATTACACTATTCAGAGATCTGTTTAGTAGCTCACAGATCTGGAACCTGACTAGTAGTAGCTTGTGTTAAACTGTGGTTATTTTTCTGATTTATGTCCAAAACCATCAGATTTCTGACTTCTTTGCAACGTTTGATACAGCAGAGTTGAGAGCATCCCAGTGCAAAACCGCTTCAGCATCAGATGATTTCAACTCATCTTTCAATAACTGTCTTTTTTTTGAAGTTTTTAACCATTTTGCATAGTGAAAACAAATGCTTTCCAAGCACCACATTGGAAATTCAGGCCCCAAAGCATGAACTCAACGTGAACACACCTGGGATCAGTGACACACAAGTCAGGCCGGGCTCACACTGTAGGACTTTCAGACCCATTTACCTCAGTTTCACCTCTTCTAACAATCGAATGAGAAATCCGGGCTGGGATCTTGGTCTGAACTGATGCTAAGCCCAGATTATTTGGTAATGTGAGGGGTTTAACCTGAACCCTGAACCCTTTGGGGTGGTTGTGACTATCATGGAAGCAGCAGAACAAAGTGAAACACTCGTTCAAGTCTAAGAATTTAAAAGCAGACAAACCGTGTTGACCACATCCCACCAAACCCTCTTCTAATCTGTTTGTCCTTCTGCTTTTGTGTTTTTTCTCTCTACAAAGTATCATCAACTGACTTCAATCCAACAGAACACCTTTGGAGTATTGGAGCAAAACAATCCCTTCAGCAGAAAAAAAAGAAAATCACTGAAGAATGGCAGGAACATTCGTCCAGCAACACCCGTAGCATCCAATCTTAGCAGGATTAAGTCAAACATAAAGTTGGAAAAATACAAGTTTGAATCTCAGTTCCTCCTGTGAGGCCTGTATTTTTCATATCTAAACTGTTTGTTTTTCATTTTACACAAGAGCAAAAGTCCAACTGTTCAACTTGGAATTAATAGAATCATTAAAAGGTGATCCAACTTTTAATTGTTTGACAGTGAAGTGCAACAACAGCAGTGCTGCTCTGTGTCTCACACACACAGCAAATGGTGTGTAGATGATTTCTTTCTCTTTTTTTTTTTTTTTTGGGTGAGATTTGTGGAGAACATTCTAAAAATAAACAGGATAATGTGCGATTGCAGAGGATGTGCCGCTCGATGGGGCTGAGGAGGTGGAATAATGAATCCGCTCAAAGTTCACTCCAACAATTAAAGGGAAGGTGATGCAGAGGACTTGAAAGGTCGGATATCAGGGCACCGGGGCTGTCAGAGCCAATGGCCCAGAGAGACATGCATGCAGGCCTGACATTCTTGCAGTCTGCAGCAAACCCAGTCACAAGCAACTAACACAAGTCCGGCAGCTCACATCTCTCAACCTAATTTCACTCTCTTCACTGTTGGTCTTATGCAGTCAAATTATCTGTCCAGATCTGTGATGCCTTTCAAAGTACAGCTCTTCTTAGTGACTCATTGTTCCACCCGAAGCTCTGAGATCCACAGCGTAATTGGCCACACTTCCAGCTCCCTAACGAAGGTGGAAAAGACGTCCAGCAGCACTGGTCTGGGCGGTCAGAAAGCTTCCACGTATTTGAAACAAAGCTGTCATAGGTTCGTGTGGGTGATTAGCATTCTGTGTTTCAGCCTACTAAAGAGTCGTTTCCTCTCAGCAATCCGACAATGAAAGTATCTTAGACTGATCTGAAGGAAGGGTCATTAGTCGCTGGTTGAAAACTACAGAGTAATGGGGGAAAAAAATGGCTTGCATAGGAATCTTTGTACTAATGGAGTGCTCACAGAAGGTAGAGCTACACTGGGAGGAATATGCGACGACTTGATCGGCTGTTTGAGGGATCGGATCAACTGTGAACCAATTTCTGCTCACAGTGATGCTACCTGGGCATCGTAACAGTCTCAGCTGTTCGACTCTGCTGCTTTCATGTGGTAAAATCAACTTTCATATGTGTTTGTGGATCCAAGAGGAGACATAGGACATGATGGGTGAGAGTTCAATATGAGAGTTAGTTTAAAAAGTTGAGCCTCTCCTAAGGAGTGTGGCTGACTGAGGTGCTAAAGGAGAGGCTGACTGGCTTAGGTTTGACTAGAAAAGCAGAATAGCATGGCATGAAACATCATCAAGTTCCAGCATTTCTGAATTTTAAACCCCCTATGGACAACAGCACTGGACAACAACATCTTCAACGTCAGATGTGGCTGAAGTCGACGGTGCCTCGTGGGATCAGCGCTTTACTGCGACATAAGCTTCATCAGCGATTTCAGCACCGGACAGCTCCACACAGGTCTGTCACTTCACTGACAGAAGACAGAGGGACAGATCCTCATCTGAGCAGCACATATGTTCTACTTTCAGAAAGTGGTGTTTGAGCCTATGTTTCTCATGGCTGTGGTAAACCAAGTAGAAGAAGTTTGAATCAAATCAAATCAAGTCTATTGTCATTTTGCTGTACATACACAGTGGTACAGGCAAGATGAAAGAGCGTTTCTTCAGGATTGTTAAATCAGCAAGACGGATAAGACACTAAATGTTAGCTGTCACTGCCCAGAGCTAGCTGGCTGTCTGTCCGCTCGGAATAATGTCCTCCAGCTGTATGTCCGTCTAGGATGTTGTCATGGAGCCATGTTCTGTTAAAGGAAACACAGCAGTCTTTCTACTCTCTGCAAACGTAGCTCGTCCAGTTTGTTGTCAAGGGGGCGGACATTGGAGAGTAGGAGCGACGGTCCTGCTGGTCTGGAGGGGATAGCCTTTAGTCCAGCATGGCTCTTGGTTCTCTTCCCCCTCCTTTGTTTACATTCGTACTGTTTGCGCTTCCTCTCTCTCTCGGGTAACTGCGTAGTCTCCGATCGGACTCCGTGTTGTATGTCCAAATCACAACATATCGCCACGATTCCAGCGCTGTTCACTGTCCTGATGCCCAAAAAAGTCTTCCGGATGCAAGTTTTAATGAATGTCTGGGATGGACAAGACACTCAAAATGTTCACTTTCATTACCTCCTAAAGTGGCCGCTGCATCTATGGGCACCGCCATCACCAGTTGTCAACCAAGTGTTAAAAAAAAAAAAAAACCTTGACGATGAGGAAGCAAGACAACACAATGAGGGAAAAAATGGACAGCAGTTTCATGAAAAGCAATGAAAGCGTCAGANGCACATATGTTCTACTTTCAGAAAGTGGTGTTTGAGCCTATGTTACTCATGGCTGGGGTAAACCAAGTAGAAGAAGTTTGAATCAAATCAAATCAGGTTTATTGTCATTTTGCTGTACATAACATACACAGTGGTACAGGCAAGATGAAAGAGCGTTTCTTCAGGATTGTTCAATCAGCAACACAGATGAGACACTAAATGTTCACTGTCGCTGCCGAGAGCTAGCTGTCTGTCTGTCCACTCGGAATAATGTAATCCCCTCCAGCTGTATGTCCATCTAGGATGTTGTCATGGAGCCATGTTTCTGTTAAAGGAAACACAGCAGTCTTTCTACTCTCAGCAAACGTAGCTCGTCCAGCTTGTTGTCGAGGGGGCAGACATTGAAGAGTAGGAGCGACGGTCCTGCTGGTCTGGAGGGGTTAGCCTTTAGTCCAGCATGGCTCTTGGTTCTCTTCCCCGTCCTTTGTTTACATTCGTACTGTTTGCGCTTCCTTCTCTATCTGGTAACTGCGTAGTCTCCGATCAGACTCCGTGTTGGTGTAGTATGTCCAAATCACAACATATTGCCACAATTCCAGCGCTGTTCACTGTCCTGACACCCAACAAAGTCTCCCGGACGCAAGTTTTACGGAATGAATGTCTGGGATGGACACAAAATGTTCACTTTCATTGCCTCCTGAAGTGGCTGCTGAGTCTATGGGCACCGCCATCACCAGTTGTCAACCAAGTGTTAAAAAAAAAAAAAAAACCTTGACGATGAGGAAGAAAGACAACACAATGAGGGGAAAAAATGGACAGCAGTTTCATGAAAAGCAATGAAAGCGTCAGAACTTATTCAAAAAATTGAGAATGTTTCTCTCAAAATTTCAGTTATTTTATTCCAACGAAATATTTCAAAATCCATATTAAAAGAAGACCAACCACAGATACAAATGAGAGGGCTAAACAGCACAAACATTTACCAGGAACACGACAAGTGCAGATTAAATTATGCTTTTCTTGGACATTTTAAGATTTGACACAAGAACCCTAGATATGTCGCTGGTCCTGCTCTGCTATTAGCTCAATCAACAGATTCGACATGCGTCTCGACCTTGACGTGAGCTCCATCAGCCCTCAAACATGTTTGACTTCACCGTAGCCAAACACAAGATGAGAGCTCAGCTAAAAAACATTTGGCTTCGCGAGGAGATCAGTGGACATCTCGGGCGTGTTTGTGCCAGTTGCTCTGCTGGCCAACAACACTGCTGCAATAAAAAAAATAAAAAATAAAAAAGCTCCCGCAGCCAGAAAATTATTTTTCCCCACAGAGCAACCATTATAAAAAGAGACATCTGTAATACTGTTGACAGCTCCAACTGCAAACAAGATCAATCATCGCGCTTTGTAAAACATTTTCTGGCGTTTTGCCTTTATTGGATGCTATCAGTGGAGATACAGATCAGAAATGAGGCGGACAGAGAGGGTTTGATGTTAAACCATAGAAGTTGTGTTCTTATGTGCTTTACATCGCAGCTATTAGGATATTGTTAATATATATTATATATTGAACACATAAAGTGTGAAATAACTACAACTCACCAGGTTTGTTGCAACCTCTGCCGCACTTACAAAGCCTGAAACATGGAAACAAACATGCTTTCTTTCCCACCTCATTCTTCTGGAATCAATCCACCGTCCTTGGTCTGGAGTACGTCTTATATCACTATACAGCGTTAACACTCAACAGGTGTCTTCTGGTGCTTTTGTTGAGCAGATTCTTCCAACTGGAACAGTCTATATATGCACCCAAACTCTCACCTCCACGTCAACATGATGGCAGAAATGAAATGAATGAAATTTAGGTGTTTATCCTGAGCTCCACCAGTTCTGTGTTAAACACAAGGTGTGAACAAGGTCATTCTTTTTGCACTCGTACACATAAAGGACACCATCCAGCTGCACAAATTTCAACTTCAGCTTTAGAGATTCCATAATTTCCAAAGATTCCAAACAATTCAAGCTGATGTTGTGGAAATAGGCAATTACGGATGAACTGGAAGGTGAATGTGGAGTCTGGGGTCACTACAGATGTGATTTAAACTAAATTTCAACACCTACTTCCATTTGAAAGTTGGTAACAAAGCAGCCCACCAACGTAGAATCTGGTGGCACAACATGTGAGCATTAATTTCCATCCGCTGATTATATAATCCGGCAAAATGCAACTTTACCTGACGTGGGCTGTAATGTTAACAAATGAGCTGCCAGCCGTCATACAGACGCCGGGTCTGGAACGCAGCGGGCAAACACATGAATCACAATCAATCAATCTGCCAATCAATCATCGATCGGGCCCGCTCGGCAGGCAGAGTGCACCGACGCCTCCGCAATGAGCTGCTTAGAGCCGGAGAGCTGCAGCATCTTTGGGAGGCGGGGGGGGCTTGTAAATGACGCAGCGGTAAATTAGTCCCACTGGGACGCTGGCGGAGTGGGCTGTGCGTTCACCCAGAAGGAATAATAAGCCGAGAGTCGGAGTCATAACGCGGCCTGGAAGAGCTGTCTGAAGCTCAGTCGCCACAATTACTCCACCTGTCATCCTTCCTCGGAGACCTCGAATAGCCTTCGCCACAATATGAATATTTAATACGCCGATGGGTAATTACACCCAGATCACACATAAACAAGTGTGATCAGGGATTTTTTTTGTGTGTCCATTTCCAGAACATTGATTATCACAGTTTGGTGTCACAGTCGACGATCACAGTTAACATCTGCTGTTTGATGAGTTACTTTTATTCACCAAATAGAATTTAAAAAAAGAAGGGACAGCCTTTTGAAAGCTGCGTTAAAACAGCAACAGACTGATCTTTTCAAATAATCTCCTTAATTCTGGTTCTCTCTCCACCGGGCCAGGTGACCGCGCAGTTTATATGAGAAGCTGTTTCATCGGGCGGCGCTGTCAAAATGCCAGGCGGCAACAGGTGGCTAATATAATCCACTCGACAGCAAACAATATTGGAGAGGAGCGAGTGTCTGGGTGTGTTGCCGTGTCAAGAGTCCGTCTCTCTGTTTTTATTGTCTCCATCAGACATGTGCAGGTATGTGCAGCGGTTTGTATGCAAATGCTTCCGTCGTTGGTTGCCCTGACAACAGCGAGGCGCTCCCGGTCTGGAAAGTGCCAGATGATCTGTGATGTTCTGCGCTGACTTCCGCGATCGAGCGTCTAACATATGACGCTGAGGAAAAGACACTTGTGCAGTCGGAGGGATTAAAACACTGTCGTACAGCAGGTGCCGAAGACTGCTGAAGACTAAAGCTAATACCTTTATATCCAAACTAATTCCACTAAAGAACCCGACAGCTAACCAAGCTGGTATCAGTGCCAGAGAATTTGCAGTGCAAGAACACATTTCCAATTATGTAGCAGCCACATGCCTCTGAGAGCCATTTTAGCACCCAGCAGTGCCGCCAAATCTCCAAATGTCCTGCTAACTCGCTGCCTATGTTTTGAACCTGGAGGGATTGCACTAAATCTTTAAAGCATGCCACTCTCAAAGCTGTCTGGAGCCGGCAGCCAGAAACCTTAACATAAAACCTGGAAGCAGCTGGCCACACACCACAACACAATGTGCCCCTTTTGTGCTAAACTTTTTGTCTGGATCACATAAATGATGCGTTAGAGGTGCTGCTAGTTGGGCTTTGCTACCAGCTGTTTCCTGTCTTTATGTAAGTTATTGGATTGCTGCTTTATATTTACTGGATCTGAAAATTAGATGAATTTTCTTTATAAATGCTGACAAAAAAAAGCCATGTCCTAAACATGACTGACTGCAGAAACGGATTTCTTCATTGCTGTACAAAGAATGAATTCACCCTTTTTGCAACCTGTGCAATATAATAACACAGAGCCGCCTGCTTGTGTGGAGGTAAATTTATGGCAGGCGCTTGGTGATGCACTCGGATGGGCTCGTATGAATAATAGGTGGGCATCTTTGGCGGTCCCAAAGGTTGGAGAAGCAGGTTAAGACTCCAAGCAAGATGCTGCTTCTTGTGATTCCTCTCTCGTACAGTTTTTAGTAAACTGGAGCAACAAAGAATTTTAAAAATGTCTTATTTCCTTCCAATTCATACATGAGCTGCAGCAGGTTTTGTGATCAGTGCATGCTTCAAGAGATATTAGGTGTGTTTAAGATGAAAAAGGTGGGGAACTTTTTAGTTTGTGCAGAGATTTAAGCTGTTACAACTCACATTTTCATTAGTTTCCACACTTGTCGCACATAGCCTGCAGTTCATCCAAGTTCAGCTGCACTAATGACTTTGTGGTTTTGCTGAGGAGTGCAGAACTTTTCTCAAACAATGAATGAGTTTTTTTTTTATTTATTTTTTTTAATTTTTTTACAGAATTTTTAAATAACACATATGTAACAAAAACATTGAGCATTCTGCACTTTAAGTTGCTGTGTTGTTCCCTTAGGGACCTCTAACTGTGCTGGTAATTGTTCTTTTTAGTTTTATATAGGTTTTTCTTTTCTTTAGGTCCATAGGCTACTATTTATCTTGTTATTTAACTGATTATTATCTATTATAATCAATCTAATAAAGCAGTTTTGATGAAATATCAGACTTTAACCTTAAATTTGGTTAATTATCACAATCTAACTGCACCCTGCACGATTTCTTTTTTTTTTTTTAAGGACATTCAGAAAGTTTAAAATCCATGTTTTCTTACTATTTTTACAGTTTTTGGCTGATCAATGATGCAATTTTGAGGATTCTTTCTCAAAAACTTGTATTTCAAACCTGCTGGTCGGGTTATGAGGGTCAATCGATTGTTTGGTTTTGGGTTTGTTGTACTTGTATAAATGTTGAGTAGTTTAATGCTCATAAAATACATTTCATAAGCTCTTCATATGTGTTGTGTTGAAAAAAATCTGAATTTGTAGAGTAAATCACTGAAGCTGTCGGATAGATCAAGTGAAAAGTGAGATGTAGCGGGGTAGAAGCGTACAATAAAAAGAAAAGACTCAGGTGAAGTACTTGTATGACATAGCAGCATAGATTTCACAGTCATGCCACAGCTGGCTTGTATTTGCTACTATATTTTTAGCCTTTTGTTGCAGCGGTGCTATGCAGAAAAGTTAATGTACAGCCCTGATAAGGTCAGTGTGGGTGGTTGTGTGAAAACAAGGACCCTGACAGCAGAGATAAAGGTTCCTATCCTGCACCAAACCTGTTATGTTCAGCGCTGCCAGGTACTGGAAACCAAATAACTGTGGAAATTATGATACTGCAGGGCAAATAATCATACTTCTGAATCTATACTGAGACGCACACACAACTGAGTTCACTGCATATATATGCAAATAGTTCGTACTGTGGTTCAGAAGGCCAGTGTTCGTTATAATGGCTGCAGGACTCGGAACACTGTTCACAATCAATTGTGAGAAAAGAAAATATGTCACAGCTACACAGTTTTACCTTAAACCCCGTCAAACCAACACATACCCAACTAGATAGTTTGACACTTAAGCATATAGTGTGAAATTACATATCACAGGCAGAGCCAGACTCAGGATTTATGTATTTATTTTTTAAATTGTACATATGCAGGAAATGTAAGAGTAAGAGGATGCATTAACACATGTGCTAGACTTCAAAAATAGCCGCACTGAACTTTGGTAAAAACAAACATATAAGCATAACTATGGCACATTTACAAAAGCACTATTGTTTGACTTTCATGCCAAAAAAAAAAAAAAAAAAGCTATTGTTTTCCAGGAACTACCCAGAGCTCATGACTTTAGTTGAAGAAAGTAGATCAGCTAACAAGTCCAGATCTCCAATGACAATCCGGTAGAACGCACACGCAACTGCTGACGCTGCACCGATCTGTCTTTCCATCTCAAGATCCCAGGACACCTAAATTACTTTGCTTGGGGCAGCAAATTATCCTCAACCCATCCCCCTTTGGTGGAGAACAATGGCATCAGACTTGGAAGTGCTGACTATCTTTCACCCTCGGTGATGGTCATGGCTTGATGAAGCCAACAGAACCACATCATCTGCAAAAAGCGGATACATGACTATAAAGTTTCCAAACCACACACCCATCTCACCCCATCTGTGCATTGACATCCTGTCCAAGAATATCATAAATAGGACTGGGGGCAAGGGGCACTCAGGCACACCCACTAAAAACATGTCTGACTTTGTCCAGAGAACACTAACACAGATCTCATTTTAGTTTTGCAAGGACTGAACTCAACAACAATGACTCCAGTAGCCTGTAGTCCAACAGTGACTCCTGAAGATGATCAAACTCTAAAGTCTAACAATGATTAGGTCATAGTTTGGAAATGTTTTCACAAGGGTTTACCACAACTTACACATCTATCCCAGTCCACCATTTTCCCACACAGTGAAAGTGTTTTGAGTTGTCTATACATGCATTAAACAATGTTAATACAGCTTGCATTGTTGGAAAAAACAGTCTGTAGATATGTTTAGGTTGAACATGTTTAGTTGGCATTGATTAAATATATACTCTAATTGTTTTTTTGTTACGTTAAAAAGTCATTACATGTCTTCTGTATTGTATTTGCTAATACAAACACATTGTACATGACCATTTCCTTGTGGATTTTTGTTGGTTTTTTTTTAGAAACGCAGTGCTGATGTCCTCCATGACAAAATAAGGAAACGTTTCATTAAACTGAGACCGTTTTCGACAATTGCCCGCATCAAACACCTCCTATAATGTGGTAGGCATTACAGATTCATGATATTTAACAGTGTGGGAGCCTCTTCAGAGTGGAAAGAAAATAAATGTTTATTCTGCTTTTTGGGTCATTTCCATTTACTGTTTTCTGGCCGCGGTGGCGGTAATGTCATGGACCATTTGTCAGAGACCTTGAGGAGAATTGATAAAAGTGCAGAAAAGTTGAAACGTCTACATCAGACAGGCTCATCACAAACTATATTGTTACTTCTCAGCTATTTTGCAATCCAAACACTACCTGACCCGAGACCTGCTGCAAAGTAGCAAAGTGATTGCTTTGGTAACAAGGAAGCTGCTTCTCCAGACCCCAGCAGTGTCCCATGATGGATTATGAGTTTGAATTTACAAAGACATCTGTCATAGTGATGGATCTAATAGAGTTTCAGACACAACGGGACTCCATGACTGGAATTTGACTCTTAATTATGCAGTCAGTCTCAAGACACTCTAGTTTGAGAGAAGGATTTTAAAAGAACTAAGCTCTTAATTTGAAATGTATCAAAATAACGTTGATCAATGCACTGAAGCACATTTCCCGAGTGGCCCCCAGAGGCCACGCAACAATCAAGGCAGTTTGAATGACTTGTTTACCGGCCACTGGTCAATGGCCATTAGCATTTTAAGAACCGCACACTCTCGCTAATAATTAACTACCAGGCTGCAGAGTTAATGAAATTATCAAGTACCTCGAGGTATTTTGAGACAATTTAAGGTCATTAGAAATGTAAACCTGCTCAGAGCCGAGGAGCTAAAGCAGCTGGTGAAGAGAGAGACGGCATCCACTGCTCATTGGAACACATGGCTATTTGTTGCTGTCTGAGCTGAAAGTAGGTATTATTTTTACTGAAAAGTCTGTCTCACAAGGACAAACTAATAAACATTCAACTGAAAAATTGTCTTATTAAAATGTCTCGTACATATGTAGAGCAACATCAACTTCAAGTCTATCTGGTATGCAGTGCTTGAAACAGACTCATAGTCGTTCTTGTCCATATGAGTAACCATCCTTTGGTATTTTGATGCTCCCTCCCGGTAAACTCCAGCCTGCTTGTGTTAAAAATGTCCTTGTCGAACCATATCTTGAATGAGGAACCTGGTCAAAGGTGTTAAGCATCTGGTGTTGTGGCTCTTTAGGTTTCATGGTGTCTACTTTAAATACAACTGGGACACATTTTTCAACGAAAGTAGTTTCAACTTCTCTAAATGAATCCGTTTTTACAGCATGAATTCTTCCTGTGTCCTCACGCAGCCTGTTTCATCAGCTATTTACATAAAATCTGCATTATTCATGACCACCTACTTTGATTAGAGACAAACCCGGGGCCACAGCACCAATCAAGCAATATCACCTAACGAATGATGGACGTTTCCTTACACCACATTTTCAGTAATGGCTGCACCTGGAGATGCAAGCATGTACAGAGAGATAGGAATGTGTAATTTTCATCCCCTGGAAAGGTCAAGCGAGGACAGTTTGGCTGCTCAACAACCAGCAACAACACATTCTGCGTTGCTCATCATCTTGACCAACTGCAAAGCAAACTTTGCCAACAGAAGTTTAGCTTTCGGAAAAGGGTTTCATAAAACTTTCTGTTATATCTGATTCGACTTTATGATGTGATGTTGCAACAGGTGGCACCTGCTCAATGTCTAGACGAATTTGAAATAACTTAAAAAGACAGAAGATATTAGGGATCCCACCATCACCCTGAAACTTTTCTGTTTTACACAATTCCAGCACTATCAAGTAGCTTAATTTACTCTCTTGTTGGTCTCTGCTACCTTTTTTGTCGCTCTCGTTACCGTCAGGGTCACCTTAGTATGTGACGTACCCTGAGATTACTCATTTATGTTGTAAACTGGTGCCATATAAGTAAAGCTAAATTGAAAGCAGCTGTAGTATTACTCACACAGCGGCTAATGGTGTCCATGGATCCAGTTTTTGCTAAACTTTAACTGACCCATTGCTCACAGTTAGTTTAAGAGATCAAAGTATTGACTGTTTTAGCAACATGACGATGGTACCACTTTGGGTGGATTGCCAAAAAGTTGGGTTCAAACGTCAGTGGTGTCCAGAGGATGATGTCAAACATCTCCAGCAATACAAGCAGGTCAGACATTGATGTTTTCTCGATGATGAAATGTAATAACTTGTGTCAGGATCCTGGCCGTTGTCCTGATTTGCTGCCAGTGTTTGACTGTGTACATGAATGAGCTGCTGCCTAATCAGCAGGAAGTGAAGACACTTGCATAGGGCCTGGTCCACCGGCCTTTAATCAAACACTCCTCACTAGAAAACCCTGCTTCAGACAACCAATCACTCCCAGATCGACAACTTTGACTCAAGTCCTCACTGCTTTTACTCAGTCAGTGCTTTCCTTTGTGTTGCTGTTGTTAAATCTCCTTACTCAGTTTTGTTTTTCACCTGCCCTGTTTCCCTTGTGTTACCATTAGATTCTTAGCCCCATTTGTTTAGCTGCTGTTCGTAGCTTAATTCAGTTTAGTTTGCTAGTCTCTCACTCCTTAAAATTTTTTTTTTGCTTCTTGCACATTCTTAGTCTCTGGTCTCCTCGTCCTAACTGGTGTCTGGATTCTCCCTCAGCAAACTGTGACAACTACTTTTTTAGTTAAATGTTTTGCATTAATTCGCCACGAAATTTGTTAAACTATCCATTAATGCCTCAGGATGGTGATCCATAGACTCTTAATGTTATCTTAAGCAAATTTTCAAGAATTATTGGTTTGAGTAAATTTCCTAAAGCATTATGAAGTGAATAGCTGCTAATACAAACGTCATTTTTTGAGTGCCAAAAAAAAAAAAAACACAAAAAAATTTAATCCAACATTTGAATGTCTAACAGTAACAATATTTTGAATGTCACTCAAGCATTACTTTCTACTCCATTTGTACTCCCTGTTTTTCCTATTTCCATGTCTCTCTTACATAATCCATTTGCTGTGGTACAATTAAAATCTTACTTTTGGTGTTGAATAGAGCTTGCAGTTGCATTTAATTTATTGCTCATTTATTTGCATAGGGCTTTATCAAGGTGGTGTTTAGCAAACAAAATGTTGCACTAACGCCCCTATTTTCATTTCTGACTTTTGATTTTGTCGAAATGGCTCATGAAAGAAATCGTGTCTGCTTTTACTTCTATTTATGCAGATCTGGATGAACTCGGCTGTGCAGCCAATGGCCCTGTTTACTCTGTTGTAAATTACATTTTGAAAGCGCAAAATGATTGAAGACAAACTATTATTAAGTGAATGCAGGTGCAAATTTAACAAAACTAGCTTTAGATGAGGCCAGAACAGTGTTACATACTGCCTGTGCCTACGATAAAGCCAAAGATAATAAAACTCTGCACATTTATACACCCAGACTTCCAAATCCAGCTCTGTCTCGCACTGTATTAATGTCTGCAAACATTGAGTCCTCACCAGCAGCGAGTGCTTTAATATTTTGAAAGTGAATCTGACTGTGAGTCACCAAGGTCATGGTCTCAGCCCGAGTCAAGCCTCAAGAGTGTGAGTGTCCAGTTTGACTTCCATTCATGTTCTTTTTAATGTTTTTCCTGCGTTTAGTTCACATCAGTTCCACCACAAAACTCGCATTACCTAATTGATCTGCCTTTTATACTCCTGCAAGGCATTCAACGTGCTACAAGAGCTGTGCTTCCATTAGCTGGCAACAAGAGAATTGTGTATTTTGTATCCCTGTATTTTAAAAATGATGTCTTAGTATGATTCCAATACAAGTATGGGGCACTATTTTTGCACAAACTTCCCACAATGCACTGCAGTAGTGACACACAAATAATGACGGACAGCAACCATGGCAGGTCAACATCTGTTACTTTCACTTTAATGGGAAATGGTGTGTAAAGTGTTGGAAATTCGGTCTGCATCAGGCAAGCAGAAACCATTACAGTAAAAGGGAATGAGGTTGTTGGGTTACCGTGGTAACGCACCTCCAACTGTCAATGAGTTTCTCAGAAAGTAACATTTTCTTTGACCATAAATCATTTGAAAAGAGAGATACACCAGCTTATTCACATGAAAGTATTTTAAATAATATGGAGTATGTAGTGCATAGCGCGGAATGATGAACGCAGGTTCCAATATGGACGCTTCATAAGTCTGATCTACTGCTACTGGTTCCACAATCCTGTAAAATGTTTCTGTTGTCTTGATTGCTGCTTGTTTCTCTCTGCTATCCTTTTAATTCTTCTCTTTACCTTCATCCAACCAGTTGAGGCAGATTGCAAACCTCCCAAAGCCTGATTCTCTTGGAAGTTTCTTCCTTTGCATCCTTTGCTTTGTCAGTCAAAACGCTTTGTAAACCATTGCTTTAAAAAGTGCTGTGTAAATATGGACCGGTGGATTGCCACCTCCGGGTGGGGGTGGGGGTGGGGGTTGCTTCCTCAAGGGAGGGAGTTTAAGTATTTTGGGATCTTGTTCACGAGTGATGGGAAAATGGAGCGTGAGATGGACAGGCGGCATGGTGCGGTGTCAGCAGTAATGTAAAGTATCGGACCGTTGATTTACCAGTCCATCTACGTCCCAACCCTAACCTATGGTCACGAGCTTTGGGTCGTGACCGAAAGAACGAGATCGCGGATACAAGCGGTCGAAATGAGCTTCGTCCGCAGGGTGGCTGGGCTCAGCCTTAGAGATAGGGTGAGGAGCTCGGACATCCGGAGGGAGCTCGGAGTAGAGTCGCTGCTCCGTCGCGTCGAAAGGAGCCATTTGAGGTGGTATGGACATCTGGTTCGGATGCCTCCGGGGAGGCTTCCTCTGGAGGTTTTCCGAACTCGTCCACCTGGGAGGAGACCCCGGGGCAGACCCAGAACCCGCTGGAGGGATTATATCTCTCAGCTGGCCTGGGAACGCCTCGGGATCCCCCAGGCACAGCTGGAAAGCGTCGCCGGGGGGAGGGAGGTCTGGGACGACCTGCTCCGCCTACTGCCCCCGCGACCTGACCCCGGATAAGTGGAAGACAATGGATGGCTGGATGGATGTGTACATATGGCTATTATTACTAGTATGGTTATAAAACAGTTGTTTTATTTGTGTTGTATTAAGTGTCTGCTGTCCATAGAGCTCAGGGTTGTTGATCTTTCAAAGAGTCTTAAAGGGCTTAATTGTTAGAAAAATAAATATTAAATTTAGCCAACTATGAGCAAACAAACACTTCAGTTCTTGGCAAACAATCAATCTGAGGGAGTTACCAGTAACTCGTTTGATTTTTTTGGTTGGTTTTTTGTATCAAATCTGCTTCATCTGCTTTTTTAAAATGTGCATTGTTTTTTTTTTTGTCCCAACAACTGACACTGTAAGCATGGCTCTCGAATCAAAAACCATTATAACACTTTGTTGGGGGCACTTCTATGTTTTTATTAAGAGTGGCAGTGGAGAGAGGCAATGAAAGTTGGCTATTTGTGCTCTAACCACTCAGCTATTGCCCCTAAAACACCATTTTAAAACTATTCCATCAAAGGTTTTCCCAGGGATAAGTAACAGCAGTGACTGTCATGAACGAATCCAGAGCCAGTCACTAAGTACCACTAAAATCTACATTTGGTGCTGCCAGCAGGTGAAGCTTTGCATCACTTGCCTCAAATAACCTGTTGCCTCCACAGTTACGCAAGACGTGTAAATATAATACTCATGAGTTCCACCACCATATCTCTGGGGACGTTCGTGGTCCCAAAGGAAGGAATCCTTTCCATTTTGAAGCCAAACATGCCATTAAATTTGATTAACCTTCCTGTTTAGAGTGAAAGAAAGTCACTGTGTTTATCCTCTTGTGGTAAAGGCTTCAGAAACACATAAATGTGCATTGCACCTATGTCAATGTAGACGATGAGCAAGGCACATTGAGATTTGAGCTCTACATAATCTTTTCTAATTGTGATAATTACAGCAAGATCAAACGTTTTTTTGTATTTAAGGTACAGCCAGGAGCTAATGGAAATGTTCGAGATAAAACAGAAAGCAGAGAGGCTGTCCCCTCCTACCTACAGGACTGACAGTGTTGGATAAATGGGCCAGTTAACTAGCCATCTGCAGTGATTGACAGCTTTAAGTGAACAGAACCAAGTCAGCATATCTGATAATTGGCAATTGTCGAAGGGGAAAGGAGTGAAGGTGCTTGTGTGTCTGTGTGATGGAAGAAGGGATGAAAAGGATGGAGGGTGGTGGGAAGTCTGACCTCCTCCTCCTTGTCTTTATTTCTTGTCACTTCCTGGCACGGAGCCCATCCTCATTTCATCTTGTTCATCATCTCCCCTGACCTTTCTGTTGGACGGCCTCCCTCAGCACCGCGTTGCTTCGCTCACCCAATAATGCTGCCAAATCTGGCTCAAACTCGCCGCCGAGTCCCCACCCCTCGCTGCACCCACAGAAGTGTCAGATGTGGTAACTGTCAGACCCGGGCAGCTCTCTCCGTGTCACCTGCTCATTAATTTAAATAACTCTTGGTGGCTCGCAATCCTGTCCTTTACTTCGCCAATGTGACATCTGCGTCATCATTACTCTGGCGCTGACAGTTGATGTCCTGTTCGGCTCTTCCGCGTGTCTGCTTGTGCAGGTGATCAGGGCTGATGGGACAAAACAAATTCTGCAGTGAAAATTTGTTGCATGGGTGTTCTTTTTGTTGATGTTCTGTGAGCAGACATGACTCAGATTTAGTCCAGGCATGCTTTATAGGGGGTTACCAAAATGGGGTAAATAAATGTTTCTCTATAATAAACCTTGCGTTTGTATTCATTTTGCATCCTTACAACATCCAGAAAACTAAATATTTCTCCCTTTTGTAGGTGGAAAGTGTTACGTGAACCTGCAATATGGCATGTGGCCAAAAAAAAAAAAAGCTTTTCCTGAGGACTCACAAGTTCCTGGCTGTGTTCGCTGTTCAAGATCTTTTAAAACTTCTGTTATAACAGGAAAGAGAAACCGTTTTCATGTCATCAACTCATGTCCAGCATTGCCTTGCCAAGTGATCTCATCAGACTGCCGAAGCAGGGGTAAAAGGACTTGCTTTAATGACAGGGCCCTTGTGTCTACTTATATTACTATGCAATGAATGTTTCAGCCCACTTTTGGCTCTCTGCACGGATGCCAGTTCTTTATTACCTCCTCCTCCTGGCCCGCCGAAGTCCTGGAAAGAGGCTATTAGAAACAGCCTACCTGGATCTCGCTATCACCTCTGACAATTCATTTCATGGACATTATTCATGAACCTGACTAATGTTCAGTAATCGCTACTTCAGCCCTTTGTAATATCATTTTCTTTTATTATTTTTTTTATGCTTTTTTATCTGAAGTGGAATTCAGACATTTCTCTGCATAATATCAGCTGCAGTGAGTGCATCTCTGTGCAATATCGCTTAAATGTCAAATGATTCAAAACACTTTACAATAACTGCATTGTCAATTTGTCAGCCAGCATTCTAGTATATCCACGGACATTCCCATAGTGCCATCTTTAAATGTCATCTCCCCAATGCTTTTTGCACTCTTGTAGCCCCACATCATCATACTGCCCCCTCCGTGCTTCACTGCCAGGTATATGCATTCACTGTGGTAGTCCTGGCCAAGTTCACGCCAAACACACTTGGGACCCCATCTGAGCCAAACAAATTCATCACAGTCTTTTGTTATCACAAAATGTGCTTCAAGCATTCATTAGGATTCTTTTCATGACTTTTAACAAAGTTTAATCTTGCAGTTTTACACTGAGCAAGCAAGGGTGCTTTTCTTGGATGTCGTCCATAGAGGTTGACATTGGCACCGTCCTTCACACAGCTTGAGCTGCCACAGAAACTCAGATTTTCATCGATAACCCCTGTGTCAAGTCTAAAGCAGTGTTTCGGCGCTCGCTTGTGCAAGTAGTGTACTATCCATGGTGTCAGTTTGAAGACGGGGATTTACTTTTGTTACTTTAGCTTATTCTGTACCTCCCAATTACTTCTGCAACCTTGTTGGACACTGATCATCTTATGTTAACTAGGGAGGATGTCTTGACAGCAAAACATCCTTTAATTCATCATTTATTCTATTGTGGTGCATTTGCACAGAAACATTACAAGGCCGATCTATTCAGCGTGGAGCACCCTGTGCTGTATTCACAAAGCCTGCAAGGAATGAAAGCTTGCTTAGCTACATTTTTATCACTTAACCTATTCGATGAGTTTGACCTCAGCCTGCACTTAACCTTCATGCACAGAATCGATCTTTCAAATGAGACTTCATTTGCTTGACACAATCAAATGGAATAATTCCAAACACAAACTACATGCATTCATTTACCTGTATTGCGTACTGCTGCACTAATTACAACCACCTACATCCGTGACATTGCTTAATAGATGTTTGACATTCTCAACATGATGAAACTATTCATAAAGTCCGCCTGACATTTGATTGTGTTGTCGGTTATTGTTGATTAATGCATGTTAGCTTGCCACCTTAGGAACAGTGGTTACAGAAGTAGCTATTATGTATATGGATTCCAGAAACGAAAACCTTGACATCTTGATAGAATTTTTCTCAATTCTGGTCCTGAGGTGATTTGAGCGACCAGATTCCAAACTGACTTTAATAATACGCATCCAGCAATGGAGCCAAAGTTGAAAGACCTCAAGGTGATCGCAACCATTGCGACAACTATAGAAAGTGTTTACAACTTTGCACATTTGGATCTCCCGGGAGGTGCTAGAAAACGTTGGTGGGGACAGGGACACCTAGAATGTCCTGCTTAGCATGTTGCCACTGTGACCAAACCCTGAATGAACAGAGGAAAATGAAAAGGTCACAGGAGCAACATTATCAAAAAACAAAAACACGTTGTGATAGAATAAACATTGCCTTTTATTATGACATAATGCATAACTGATGCACACTAGACTGTGTGATCATTTGATGACCATCTCGCTGTAGATGTAGTTGGTAGGTGGATAATGTCAGCAGATGGAAAACCTGTTATCAGATGATTGACAGAATTTGCATCAGGTCAGATCCAGCCAGTTTGGTTCTATAATGGACCAACTGCTCACATTGGTTGATGGTGTAAAATTGTCACAATATACCCATTTGAAAGCATTAATATACTGTATTTTGGCTATATTTATGAAAGGAAAAGCCTCAATGTTCTTCAGTTATTTTGGATATGGCTGATGTAGCCTATAGAGCTTTGCATTTTGTGCCTCTAAAAATACCTTTTTCCATGATTACTTTTTTCCCTGCGTGCTGCATTTGTTGGTTGCACTGTAGGATCTGTGTCTAGATTTCTAGCTGTCAACACAGTAGCCTCTGTAGCCAGTGTCTTCTCATATTAATTTATTTGTGTGGGTGTATGCGCTTGCATGTCTATATTTGCGCTTAGCATCTTCCATATTCTAACAGGTTCTTCAATGAAAGCAGCTTCTCCATCCACCCTCTCATCTCAACCAGCCCCCGGCGACCAAGGCGAGGTGCCTGGAGATCCAACACTCTAACCCTGCAAGCTCTTGTCAAGAAGCAGGGCCCGTATGCAGATACAGCTGGATGAGTGACACGCAGGTTCACTACAGTCAAAAGTCAGTCAATGAGTGACAGACAGTCGAATCAGACAAACTAATCTGAAGCAGCTGAGGCGCTGAGGCAGCTGTAAAGGCACTGCAGACCACCGCGCTGTTGAATTTGATTTGGCACGTCCCTCCTCACGGCCCTCGGTGCCAAAAAAGAAAATTAATTGCAGGTGAAGTAGCAACTTGAAATTGGCGGTAGGTGTGAAAGTGCCTGTGAATGGGTGCCTTTCAGACCTGTGACGAGTCCACAGTGTACCTCAGCTCCCTGCAACTTGGCTGATGATGAAAACTGAGAGGTGGATGGACACCAGAAGCTACAAATGGAGAGTCTGAGGCTCAAGAGGCAAAAGACATCACAATAACAACGTAAAGTTTGTCTCAATTATACACATATGGCATCACATGATTTGATGAGAAATCTTCCTTCCTTGGGGAATGTCAGAGTTGTGCTGATTGGACTCCTGGCGGGCAGAGTGAAGGGGTAATGAGTCTGTTATTTCTTGCCAGTTGCGTTAAATAGGTGTGCAGTTCCAGGTGTCCAGGAAGCTGTCAGCGGCGTCCTGTGTACAGTGAGTATCAAAGTCTGACAATACCCTTTTTCAGCATCGTTTGTGCAGCCTGAAATGTCCCTCTGCTGCATGTTATTATTCTAAGTAGATATTTCTGCAGCTTTGGATCCTAAAGTCAGCAGGTGCTTTGAATTTCTTTAAAGATAAAAACACCACAGCTTCCCCTAAACCTCACTAAATCGAAGAATTAGCCCAGCTTTTATTTTGAGAGGTACATTTCCGCCTTTTCCAGTTCATGATTGATGGATGTTTGAAGTGAAAGCGGTTGCTTTTTGTTAAGTTCTATTAAAAATTCTGGTTTGTCAGCTTTGCAGCAAGTCTAATCTAAAGTTGAAGGCTGGTTTCTGAGACAAAAATATGCTGCAAAAGTCAGTTTATTTGGAAAACGAAAGCACTCAATATGAATAGAGTATTATATTTAGGAACTGTAAAACTGCCATATTGACCCAAGCAGCAAAGAAGAGCGTTGCAATGTGTCGTCACAGTCCACAATATCGGCTACAATCACTTCAAAACCAGCAGCTGTAAAATGATGAAAACTTTCCTGGCCACAAGAAACACATTAAATGACTGTTAAACTTATTTTCATACATCATGCGTGTGGGGAGCCTGCAGAAAAGCAGCTGGCACCAGCAAAGAGTGGGATAATTAATGCGTTTGCACTGTATTTTAGCCCTTTCTATGAGGTACAGTTAATACATATGATAATAATTTAATTAAATAGTTTTGATACGTCTTAGGTTTGTTGCCTGATTAGACATTGTGCCAATCATAATCACAAACAGAATGTATTATAAAAACTGATCTGCTGTTAATGATACTATTGCCACTCACAGCCTCTGGTTCTGTATTTTACAATTTGTTTCTGGTTAAAACCCTTTTGTGGTGCGATTATCTATAAGTTTGGTATGATGTGATGCACAAAACATGATTTCAACGAGACCCATTTGCTCACATGACAGGATGCTATGTTCTGAAGCTTGCAAAATAAGTGCTACTGAAACTTTTCAGTCAGCCAGTACACTCGGAACAGATTTTTATGTAAAAGTAGAGCACGTACAGCACTAATGTATGGATTCTAGCCTCTGACCACATCTGTTCCGACGAGGAAACATGGAGCTCAGCTCAGTAGGGAGTTGGTGGAAAGGCTCGACTTAGAAATTGCAATTGGATGCTGAGGTGGAGGTGGGACTTTTGAAGTGTTAGAGCAGCAGCAGGGTATCTTTATTTTATCGCATGGAACAGCAGCGGGCAAAAGAATGAGCGGAACAATGACGGCTTAAATATCTAACCATGATAAGATGTCTAGTCGTGACAAAGAGGAAGCACCTATTTTATTCAATCTGATTCCAACGCTGAAGTTGCTTCTGAAGTTGTTGGAGCTGCAACTGAACAATAGTGTTACAATGTGAAGCAGTTGACACAGATGTTTATTGTACTACTTTCACCATGTGCACATGTGCAGTAGGTCCTATCTACATGACATGTTCACCATTGCCATCATGGTGTATAACAAAATTGACACATAGGGGCACCACCGCATCAAACAAGGCCACATTCCTCACCACAGCTTCGGATGACCTTCTACAAATTTTATGTACATGTCTTCCCACTCCAGAGTTACTGCTCTATTACCTGACAAAATGTACATTCCCAACCTCTTCTTTTGTCGTCACAAAGAAAGTGACCCATTTGACTCCTTTGATTCCCACATGCTTCCCTCGAGTAACGTCTCCAGTTCGAGCTTGTCGTGACTCCCTTCTCCCAGCCACTTACGAGAAGGTTGGAATAATCTTTGGATTCCTATCAGAGGAAATTGGGTCTCTTGGTAGCCAGCAGGCATGACTGGGCCGGCGTGGTTCTGCCCTTCAGGGAGTTCAGGCTACCACGATGTCCACAGTGGCCCTGCTGTCAACTCATATATCCATTTGCTGCCTTTTACATTTATAAAGTGAGGTGTACAGGCACACATGAGGGCACATAATAGAGAAGAGGTATGCTGCTGAGCACAAGGACCTATAATGGAATATATTCCTTGTCTACACTTGAGTGACTCTAAGAGGGGCTATAAATAAGCAGTAATATGCATGTAGGGGAAGTCAGGGTGGGAGTCAGAGCAAAGATAAGACTTCACTTTCACACCTCTTGACCTTAAAAGAAACAGCTCAAAGTCAAAACAACCAAGTCCAATTGAGCAGGTCACTTTTTTCATGTTATGTTATGATATTTATTGCAACATTTATATATTTACTGTTAAAATACTGATGTGGATTTTAGGAGAGGAGAGTCATTTTACATGCAGAGCAGTTTTGGGTTCGCATACAAGCCAAGTCATATCAGGTGCATTTGATGATATGGACTGAGACGAGGCCAAAAACATGATCAAGGCCATGAGTGAGGTGGGACTCCCTAGCGTGTGTCACCTAGAGCTTCCATATGGCTAATAATGAACATCAGAAATGTGTTGCAGTGGCAGATTGATTTCCTGCTCTCTGCCTTTGGCCGCTGTGACACATTTGTGAGTGCACGAGGGTCCACGTGAATTTCATCATCTCCTCATGTTGGTGAGAGTTCGTGTGGACAAACAAAAATTGTGTCTGCACTGCAATCCAAAAGCATGCCTAGCAGTAGTGTCCATCTGTGTAACGTGGAAATGCGTGCTAATGGAGTCCACCGAGCAGACTCCAGTGGACCCGCAAAGCTGCACAACAGCAACAACTATGTGCCTGCGTGTATGTTTGCAAGGGAGTATAATCAAGGGGTTCGTCTACTCTCCCCTGGAAGACAGACATTCTGCTCAGCCAGACTATAAAAAGACTCCAACAAGATTTGCCGACCTGCTGGAACAGCATGTCCTCCATTATACAAAGGAGCTGCTGCGCTCCGTTATACAGGGTCGTCGAAAATTATCTCCTCGCTCGCTTACCGATGGAAAAGACGCTATATGTTCTCACTTTGGCGTTAACCTAAAAAGTGAGCTCCTCTAATGTTTTAGTGAGTTGTGATCTCCGTTGTGGCCTCAGAGGCTTCTGACCAAAGAAATAGATGAGGGCCATGATGTCAAATTCATGAAGGGAGTCTTAGCAGCTGCTGTCAACAGAAGCTTCCCTGGTATTCTAAACAATACATGCATTTATGTATATGTGTGTTATGTTATGCCCCCAGAGTCTTCTCTCTCATGCAGGCCTCTAGCTGGGCGGAGCCGTCTATCATATATAACCAGACACCTGGCCAGTGTCTGGTTATATAAGCCTTAGCCAGATCCCTCCTCTCTCACATCCTACGCTCTTGTTCTTTGTGTTGGTTTGGTTTGTTTTACACTGACAACATGCGCCACAGCCATCATACACCCTCACACACCACTGATGCTGACGATCATTGTCATTGCTTTTTCTTAATAAATCACTTTTGGTTGCAGTGAAACATCTGTGTGCATTTAGGTGTGGTGGCAGTGCCTTGTTTGTTCGATAAAACTTGTTCTTTTCTGTCTTAGAATGTGTTTATGATGCATTCTTTAGTGTAATGCAGCCAAATTCCACGTTTCACTGTGCTGTAGAAATCCTTCAATCTGAATTCAGGCTAAAATTGTGTTTCATTCAAGTGGACTCCGTGTGTCAGTTCTCAAACCAGTGGAGGTGACCACAAGGAATCCCTGGCAAGAGTTTTATTTTGATGGATAAATAAAAGTGTCATGAGCATCCTAAACATTTATCCTCTGCTACCTTAGCCAGAGAAAGGTGACAGTGTGCAACCAGCTGGATGAAATGAGGCCTTAGGCAGTTGAAATGCTGTTTTGTCTTAATTTTTAACTCATTTTCAGGTTTTAGCAACATGATGTTAATGTTATTGACCCTTTCTGCTGACAAAATGTCATTAGAAAATTGACTTGTAACTTTGAGCTTGATGATTTTAGTTTCTCACTGGATACTGACGGCTAAATATTCTACAAGGGATCTGAAAGGGTTTTGAGTGGGTTCATATTTATTAAAGTACTTCTGTTGTTATTGCAGAGTATGCGCACCTGGCATTGAGTCTTTTTCTGCTGGGAAACTCTCATCTCACGACGTAGCTGTTTTTGCTCTTCCTCTTGTGTCTTTTCCTTCCTGCAGGAGCCTGTTTTTGAGTTCCTCTGAAAGCTCCAGCATGAACAGTCGACAACTTTCTTTGGATCCTGTACACGCCGTGTACAAAGCATGTGCATTTGTGGCGGCCATGTCAAGCAGGTTATAAAACACAGCCGTGGGCCACCTCCGTGTTCCTGCACGCACAGAGTAGTTGCGCAGTTTCTGGTCCATAATATCAACACCGCATTTGAGATGGTTATAATCAACCACAGTGTTTGCTTTTTGTTTTTGAATGTCCACAATTTCCACTTTCTGATGCATGGTACTCAGAAGACAGACAGATTTCTCTTTTTTTGTCGCATACACCGTCAGCAAGGCACTTCCAGATTTGAACACCTGTGTGGAGTGCAACTGGCGCCCCGAGGTTTCCTTTGCAGTTGCTGGTAGCTCCCGACGAATTTTGTTGATGGTGCCAAGCAGAGTTGTATTTCGCTGAAGGAGCCTGTTAGCCAAAGACAGAGAGGTGAAGAAATTGTCCATAG